>NC_052944.1:94129577-94234577 GCF_013358895.1 Oreochromis aureus | reverse complement strand
AACAAGTGTAACTCATCTCAGAACGGTAATAGGTGAGAAAAAACTTCTTGAATTGTGAGCGTCAGGAGTGTCTGAAGATATACTCGGACAAGCCTCATGTTTTAACTTCGCTTCGTTAAGGAGATATGACGATTCGAATATGCCTCTCATGACAGAAATCCAGCGGTGATTTTGAACAAACTCTCCATTGACTTTGTATGGAGACTTTTCCGACCTTGTGTTGGTCTGAGGGGATTTGGCAAAATTCTATAAATCCCACTACAATGACAGTGACATTTTCTGAAAGCCAGCAAAAATACCTACGTTTTGATGTATAATTTGTGGAAGTTGAGTAAAAATTGAGCAAGTAGCAAGAAGTTGTTCGGACATGAAGAGAAGACTGCAAAACCTTCAGTGGCCCACTGGAAGCCAAGTGCATAGCAACCATAACAACGCATGTATTTTGTGAAAAATCACAATTTTGCAACTCAAAAGTTTAAGAGGGATAAAAATAAAATGGTAAAAGATTTGAAAAAGCTGATTTATACCTGAATAGCCCAATAATTTGAGAACATTTTAAAGTTTGAATGGTTGTTCTACGTGAAAGTATGAGGAAGTAGTTAAGTTTCAAAAACAAGCAAGTTTTAGCAGAATTGCGGAAGTTTCCCATTCATTTCAATGGGACAAATTAAAGGAAAAAAACGTAATATTTTAAAAAGTATAATAGTATAAAATACCAAAAGATATAGCAGGAATTAGCAGAAATAGTAGAATATTGTGAAATTTGAACGGTGAAAATAGCACAAAAATTGTGGAAGTAGTTAAACGCCGAAAAACGTACGGAAGCAACTTGAAAAAGAACTAGAAAAATTTGCATTTCCTGCGAAAATGCAGTGTGGATGCTGGAACGCTGAAGCTGTCTGCTGAAACTAGCTGAAAAAGCTGAAAAGTTGCGGAAATTGTAAAAACTTTGCAGAATCAAAGGAACTTTGCTAAAATGTAGTAACTTAGCAGAACTGTAATATCTTAGAGGAAACATAATACCTGGCAGAAATAAAATAGCATAGCAGAACTTAGCAGAAATAGTATGATTTAGCAGAAATGCTGTATTTAGCACAAATCTCATAAAACAGCAGAATTAGTATGATTTAGCAGAAATGCAGTATTTAGCACAAATCTCATAATAAATCAGAATTAGTATGATTTAGCAGAAATGCTGTATTTAGCACAAATCTCATAAAATAGCAGAAAAAGTATGATTTAGCAGAAATGCTGTATTTAGCACAAATCTCATAAAACAGCAGAAATAGTATGATTTAGCAGAAATGCTCTATTTAGCACAAATCTCATAAAACAGCAGAAATAGTATGATTTAGCAGAAATGCTCTATTTAGCACAAATCTCATAAAAAAGCAGAAATACTATAATTTAGCAGAAATGCAGTATTTAGCACAAATCTTATAAAATAGCAGAAATAGTATGATTTAGCAGAAATGCTGTATTTAGCACAAATTTCATAAAACAGCAGAAATAGTAGGATTTAGCAGAAATGCTCTATTCAGCACAAATCTCATAAAAAAGCAGAAATAGTATGATTTAGCAGAAATGCTGCATTTAGCACAAATACTGAAAAGCAGCAGAAATGTTATGTCTTAGCACAATAGTAATAACTTAAATAGAAAAATTGGAAAAGCAAAATAGACAGCTGAAAAATTCCTGAACATGCTAAGGGACACTCAAATGTAATTGTTAAATGAAAAAAGAATCAGCAAAAAAAAGTATAACAGTCACACAATCACAAATATGGACACATATGGAAACACACAAGCACAGAGAGACACACAGGATCAAATTCAGTCAACAAGTCTAAATCTATTAAATTAAAATCATACAATAAGATGCTTCAATAGAAATTCTCTCTCGCCCTCACTATCTCTCTCTCTTTGTCACACACACACACACACACACACACACACACACACACACACACACACACACACACACACAGGGAGAGAACAGCACGTTTGTAGGTCATTCAAGCAGCCTGGGAGCTACTAAAGTTGAATCCACCAATCAGAGAGGCTGTGCACTTTTTCCCGCCAAAACAGGTGCACCTCTTTTTACACACACGCAGCACAGAGACAGGATTTGTGCTGTCTATTTTTCATAGTCAGGATTCCCCTCAAACAAACAGCCATAAATTCCTAACCGTAGGGGCTAGAACAGTCATTCTTACACCCTTTAGTTCAGAAGAGATGGGGGAATCTTCAAGTGTTGACAATTTATCATTAAAATATGAATTATTAAAGATATTTGACTTGCAATGCACCATAACTGAGTAGAGGTGAAGAGAAAACTGCCTTGACTTGCCCTCAAACAACTCTTTGTAACTCTAAATCTATTTGGAGTCTCTATATCATTCTTTCACCGTAAGACACAGCAGGCTTTGGTGAACAGTCAGGAAATTTTCAGGTCTCAGGTCTAACATTTTTTTGTTCAGAAGAGATGGGGGAATCGTCAAGTGTTTGCTTTTTAAAAAAAAAATATGAATAATTAATAACAATAATAAAATTAATAATGCAGTGGATTTATATAGCGCTTTTCAAGGCACCCAAAGTGCTTTACAATGACATTCATTCACGCTCACATTCATACACTGGTGGAGGCAAACTACGGTTGTAGCCACAGCTGCCCTGGGGCAGACTGACAGAAGCGAGGCTGCCATATCGCGCCATCGGCCCCTCTGGCCAACACCAGTAGGCGGTAGGGTAAAGTGTCTTGCCCAAGGACACAACGACCAGGACAGAGAGGCCGGGGATCGAACCGGCAACCTTCCGGTTACAGGTGCCCTATGATTTAGCAGAAATGCTGTATTTAGCACAAATCTCATAAAAAAGCAGAAAAAGCATGATTTAGCAGAAATGCTGTATTCAGCACAAATCTCATAAAAAGCAGAAAAAGTATGATTTAGCAGAAATGCTGTATTTAGCACAAATCTCACAAAATAGCAGAAAAAGTATGATTTAGCAGAAATGCTCTATTCAGCACAAATCTCATAAAATAGCAGAAAAAAGTATGATTTAGCAGGAATGCTGTATTCAGCACAAATCTCATAAAAAAGCAGAAAAAGTATGATTTAGCAGAAATGCTGTATTTAGCACAAATCTCATAAAATAGCAGAAAAAGTATGATTTAGCAGAAATGCTCTATTCAGCACAAATCTCATAAAATAGCAGAAAAAGTATGATTTAGCAGGAATGTTGTATTCAGCACAAATCTCATAAAAAAGCAGAAAAAGTATGATTTAGCAGAAATGCTGTATTTAGCACAAATCTCATAAAATAGCAGAAAAAGTATGATTTAGCAGAAATGCTCTATTCAGCACAAATCTCATAAAATAGCAGAAAAAAGTATGATTTAGCAGGAATGCTGTATTTAGCACAAATGCTGAAAAGTAGCAGCAATGCTATGACTTAGCACAATAGTAATAACTTAAATAGAAAGATTGGAAAAGCAAAATGGACAGCTGAACAAATGCTGAACATGCTAAGGGTCCCTCAAATGTAATTGTTAAATGAAAAATATCTATAAAAAAGTATAACAGTCACACAATCACAAATATGGACACATATAAAAACACACAAGCACAGAGAGACACACACAGGATCAAATTCAGTCAACCAGTCTAAATATATTGAATTAAAATCATGCAATAAGATGCTCCCATAAAAAAGCTCTCTCTCTCTCTGTGTCACACACACACACACACACACACACACACACACACACACACACAGACAGACACAGACACTGGTGGAGGCAAGCTACAGTTGTAGCCACAGCTGCCCTGGGGCAGACTGACAGAAGAGTGGCTTCCATATCGCGCCATCGGCCCCTCTGGCCAACACCTGTAGGCGGTAGGGTAAAGTGTCTTGCCCAAGGACACAACGACCAGGACAGAGAGGTCGGGGATCGAACCGGCGACCTTCCGGTTACAGGTGGCCTATGATTTAGCAGAAATGCTGTATTTAGCACAAATCTCATAAAAAAGCAGAAAAAGTATGATTTAGCAGAAATGCTGTATTTAGCACAAATGCTAAAAAGTAGCAGCAATGCTATGACTTAGCACAATAGTAATAATTTAAATAGAAAAATTGGAAAAGCAAAATGGACTGCTGAACAAATGCTCAACATGCTAAGGGTCCCTCAAATGTAATTGTTAAATGAAAATAATCAGCAAAAAAGTATAACAGTCACACAATCACAAATATGTACACATATGGAAACACACATGCACAGAGAGACACACAGGATCAAATTCAGTCAACCAGTCTAAATATATTAAATTAAAATCATACAATAAGATGCTTCAATAGAAATTCTCTCTCACCTCTCTATCTCTCTCTTTGTCAGACACACACACACACACACACACACACACACACACACACACACACACAGCAGCAGCAAGTGAACAGCATGTTTCTAGGTCAGTAAAACAGCTGTGAGCTTCTCAATTTGAATCCACCAATCAAAGAGGCTGTGTGCTTTTTCCCGCCAAAACTGGTGCACCAAGTGCAGGCTTTTACACATGCAGCACAGAGAGAGACAGGATTTTTGCAGTCTATTTCTCATAGTCAGGACTCCCCTCAAACAAACAGCCATAAATTCCTAACAGTAGGGGCTAAAACAGTCATTCTTAGACCGTTTTGTTCAGAAGACATGGGGGAATCTTGAAATGTTGACCATTTAAAATACAAATATGAATTATTAAAGATATATGACAAGATGATTGGTTGGCTTAGAAGCCATGAATGACCCAATATGCAAATTTGAATGTGCCAGGGCTCAGATATGATTGGTTGTCTTAGAAGCCATGAAGGCCCCAATATGCAAATTTGAATGTGCCAGGGCTCAGATATGATTGGCTGGCTGGGAAGTCGTCCGGGTCCTGATAGGTAAGTTTGAATATTACAGTCCTTACAGAGGACTGACTCCTGGGGACCTGGCAGAAATATATAGAAATACAATGATTACCCAGAAATGCTGCATTTAGTAGAATAACTATGTTTTAGCACAAATACTATAAAATGGCAGAAATACTATAATTAAGCAGAAATATTATATTAAGTACAAATCCTATAAAATAGCAGAAATAGTATGATTTAGCAGAAATGCTGTATTTAGCACAAATACTGTAAATCAGCAGAAATGCTATGACTTAGCACAATAGTAATAAGTTAAATACAAAAATTGGAAAAGCAAATGGACAGCTGAAAAATCGTGAACATACTAAGGGTCCCTCAAATGTAATTGTTAAATGAAAAAAAAATCAGCAAAAAAAAAAGTATAACAGTCACACAATCACAAATATGAACACATATGGAAACACACAAGCACAGAGAGACATACAGGATCAAATTCAGTCAACCAGTCTAAATATATTGAATTTGAATCATACAATAAGATGCTCCCATAAAAGTCTCTCTCTATCTCTGTGTCTCACACACACACACACACACACACACACACACACACACACACACACACACACACACAGGAGAGAAAATCAAGTTTCTAGGTCAGTCAAGCAGCCTGGGAGCTGCTAAATTTGAATCCACCAATCAGAGAGGCTGTGCACTTTTTCCCGCCAAAACAGGTGCACCTCTTTTTACACACACGCAGCACACAGAGACAGGATTTGTGCTGTCTATTTTTCATAGTCAGGATTCCCCTCAAACAAACAGCCATAAATTCCTAACCGTAGGGGCTAGAACAGTCATTCTTACACCCTTTAGTTCAGAAGAGATGGGGAATCTTCAAGTGTTGACAATTTATCATTAAAATATGAATTATTAAAGATATTTGACTTGCAATGCACCATAACTGAGTAGAGGTGAAGAGAAAACTGCCTTGACTTGCCCTCAAACAACTCTTTGTAACTCTAATTCTATTTGGAGTCTCTATATCATTCTTTCACCGTAAGACACAGCAGGCTTTGGTGAACAGTCAGGAAATTTTCAGGTCTCAGGTCTAACATTTTTTGTTCAGAAGAGATGGGGAATCGTCAAGTGTTTGCTTTTAAAAAAAAAATGAATAATTAATAACAATAATAAAATTAATAATGCAGTGGATTTATATAGCGCTTTTCAAGGCACCCAAAGTGCTTTACAATGACATTCATTCACGCTCACATTCATACACTGGTGGAGGCAAACTACGGTTGTAGCCACAGCTGCCCTGGGGCAGACTGACAGAAGCGAGGCTGCCATATCGCGCCATCGGCCCCTCTGGCCAACACCAGTAGGCGGTAGGGTAAAGTGTCTTGCCCAAGGACACAACGACCAGGACAGAGAGGCTGGGGATCGAACCGCAACCTTCCGGTTACAGGTGCCCTATGATTTAGCAGAAATGCTGTATTTAGCACAAATCTCATAAAAAGCAGAAAAAGCATGATTTAGCAGAAATGCTGTATTCAGCACAAATCTCATAAAAAGCAGAAAAAGTATGATTTAGCAGAAATGCTGTATTTAGCACAAATCTCACAAAATAGCAGAAAAAGTATGATTTAGCAGAAATGCTCTATTCAGCACAAATCTCATAAAATAGCAGAAAAAGTATGATTTAGCAGGAATGCTGTATTTAGCACAAATCTCACAAAATAGCAGAAAAAGTATGATTTAGCAGAAATGCTGTATTTAGCACAAATCTCATAAAATAGCAGAAAAAGTATGATTTAGCAGAAATGCTCTATTCAGCACAAATCTCATAAAATAGCAGAAAAAAAGTATGATTTAGCAGGAATGTTGTATTCAGCACAAATCTCATAAAAAGCAGAAAAAGTATGATTTAGCAGAAATGCTGTATTTAGCACAAATCTCATAAAATAGCAGAAAAAGTATGATTTAGCAGAAATGCTCTATTCAGCACAAATCTCATAAAATAGCAGAAAAAGTATGATTTAGCAGGAATGCTGTATTTAGCACAAATGCTGAAAAGTAGCAGCAATGCTATGACTTAGCACAATAGTAATAACTTAAATAGAAAGATTGGAAAAGCAAAATGGACAGCTGAACAAATGCTGAACATGCTAAGGGTCCCTCAAATGTAATTGTTAAATGAAAATATCTATAAAAAGTATAACAGTCACACAATCACAAATATGGACACATATAAAAACACACAAGCACAGAGAGACACACACAGGATCAAATTCAGTCAACCAGTCTAAATATATTGAATTAAAATCATGCAATAAGATGCTCCCATAAAAAGCTCTCTCTCTCTGTGTCACACACACACACACACACACACGCACACACACACACACACACACAGACAGACACAGACACTGGTGGAGGCAAGCTACAGTTAGTAGCCACAGCTGCCCTGGGGCAGACTGACAGAAGAGTGGCTTCCATATCGCGCCATCGGCCCCTCTGGCCAACACCTGTAGGCGGTAGGGTAAAGTGTCTTGCCCAAGGACACAACGACCAGGAAAGAGAGGTCGGGGATCGAACCGGCGACCTTCCGGTTACAGGTGGCCTATGATTTAGCAGAAATGCTGTATTTAGCACAAATCTCATAAAAAAGCAGAAAAAGTATGATTTAGCAGAAATGCTGTATTTAGCACAAATGCTAAAAAGTAGCAGCAATGCTATGACTTAGCACAATAGTAATAATTTAAATAGAAAAATTGGAAAAGCAAAATGGACTGCTGAACAAATGCTCAACATGCTAAGGGTCCCTCAAATGTAATTGTTAAATGAAAAATAATCAGCAAAAAAAGTATAACAGTCACACAATCACAAATATGTACACATATGGAAACACACATGCACAGAGAGACACACAGGATCAAATTCAGTCAACCAGTCTAAATATATTAAATTAAAATCATACAATAAGATGCTTCAATAGAAATTCTCTCTCACCCTCTCTATCTCTCTCTCTTTGTCAGACACACACACACACACACACACACACACACACACACACACACACACACACACACACAGCAGCAGCAAGTGAACAGCATGTTTCTAGGTCAGTAAAACAGCTGTGAGCTTCTCAATTTGAATCCACCAATCAAAGAGGCTGTGTGCTTTTTCCCGCCAAAACTGGTGCACCAAGTGCAGGCTTTTACACATGCAGCACAGAGAGAGACAGGATTTTTGCAGTCTATTTCTCATAGTCAGGACTCCCCTCAAACAAACAGCCATAAATTCCTAACCGTAGGGGCTAGAACAGTCATTCTTACACCCTTTAGTTCAGAAGAGATGGGGGAATCTTCAAGTGTTGACAATTTATCATTAAAATATGAATTATTAAAGATATTTGACTTGCAATGCACCATAACTGAGTAGAGGTGAAGAGAAACTGCCTTGACTTGCCCTCAAACAACTCTTTGTAACTCTAAATCTATTTGGAGTCTCTATATCATTCTTTCACCGTAAGACACAGCAGGCTTTGGTGAACAGTCAGGAAATTTTCAGGTCTCAGGTCTAACATTTTTTGTTCAGAAGAGATGGGGAATCGTCAAGTGTTTGCTTTTTAAAAAAAAAATGAATGAATAATAATAACAATAATAAAATTAATAATGCAGTGGATTTATATAGCGCTTTTCAAGGCACCCAAAGTGCTTTACAATGACATTCATTCACGCTCACATTCATACACTGGTGGAGGCAAACCACGGTTGTAGCCACAGCTGCCCTGGGGCAGACTGACAGAAGCGAGGCTGCCATATCGCGCCATCGGCCCCTCTGGCCAACACCAGTAGGCGGTAGGGTAAAGTGTCTTGCCCAAGGACACAACGACCAGGACAGAGAGGCCGGGGATCGAACCGGCAACCTTCCGGTTACAGGTGCCCTATGATTTAGCAGAAATGCTGTATTTAGCACAAATCTCATAAAAAAGCAGAAAAAGCATGATTTAGCAGAAATGCTGTATTCAGCACAAATCTCATAAAAAGCAGAAAAAGTATGATTTAGCAGAAATGCTGTATTTAGCACAAATCTCACAAAATAGCAGAAAAAGTATGATTTAGCAGAAATGCTCTATTCAGCACAAATCTCATAAAATAGCAGAAAAAAGTATGATTTAGCAGGAATGCTGTATTTAGCACAAATCTCACAAAATAGCAGAAAAAGTATGATTTAGCAGAAATGCTGTATTTAGCACAAATCTCATAAAATAGCAGAAAAAGTATGATTTAGCAGAAATGCTCTATTCAGCACAAATCTCATAAAATAGCAGAAAAAAGTATGATTTAGCAGGAATGTTGTATTCAGCACAAATCTCATAAAAAAGCAGAAAAAGTATGATTTAGCAGAAATGCTGTATTTAGCACAAATCTCATAAAATAGCAGAAAAAGTATGATTTAGCAGAAATGCTCTATTCAGCACAAATCTCATAAAATAGCAGAAAAAGTATGATTTAGCAGGAATGCTGTATTTAGCACAAATGCTGAAAAGTAGCAGCAATGCTATGACTTAGCACAATAGTAATAACTTAAATAGAAAGATTGGAAAAGCAAAATGGACAGCTGAACAAATGCTGAACATGCTAAGGGTCCCTCAAATGTAATTGTTAAATGAAAAATATCTATAAAAAAGTATAACAGTCACACAATCACAAATATGGACACATATAAAACACACAAGCACAGAGAGACACACACAGGATCAAATTCAGTCAACCAGTCTAAATATATTGAATTAAAATCATGCAATAAGATGCTCCCATAAAAAGCTCTCTCTCTCTGTGTCACACACACACACACACACACACACACACACACACACACAGACAGACACAGACACTGGTGGAGGCAAGCTACAGTTGTAGCCACAGCTGCCCTGGGGCAGACTGACAGAAGAGTGGCTTCTATATCGCGCCATCGGCCCCTCTGGCCAACACCTGTAGGCGGTAGGGTAAAGTGTCTTGCCCAAGGACACAATGACCAGGACAGAGAGGTCGGGGATCGAACCGGCGACCTTCCGGTTACAGGTGGCCTATGATTTAGCAGAAATGCTGTATTTAGCACAAATCTCATAAAAAAAACAGAAAAAGTATGATTTAGCAGAACTGCTGTATTTAGCACAAATCTCATAAAAAAGCTTAAAAAGTATGATTTAGCAGAAATGCTGTATTGAGCACAAATCTCATAAAATAGCAGAAAAAGTATGATTTAGCAGAAATGCTGTATTTAGCACAAATCTTATAAAATAGCAGAAAAAGTATGATTTAGCAGAACTGCTGTATTTAGCACAAATCTCATAAAATAGCAGAAAAAGTATGATTTAGCAGGAATGCTGTATTTAGCACAAATGCTGAAAAGTAGCAGCAATGCTATGACTTAGCACAATAGTAAAAACAATAGAAAAATTGGAAAAGCAAAATGAACAGCTGAACAAATGCTGAACATGCTAAGGGTCCCTCAAATGTAATTGTTAAATGAAAAAAGATCTGTAAAAAAAAAGTATAACAGTCACACAATCACAAAGATGGACAAGTATAGAAACACACACAAGCACAGAGAGACACACACAGGATCAAAGTCAGTCAACCAGTCTAAATATATTGACTTTAAATCATACAATAAGATGCTCCCATAGAAACTCTCTCTCTGTGTCACACACACACACACACACACACACACACACACACACACACACACACACACACACAGGAGAAAACCAAGTTTCTAGGTCAGTCAAGCAGCCTGGGAGCTGCTAAATTTGAATCCACCAATCAGAGAGGCTCTGTGCTTTTCCCCGCCAAAACAGGTGCACCTGTCTTTACACACACACAGCAGCAGAGAGACAGGATTTCTGCAGTCTATTTCTCATAGTCAGGACTCACCTCAAACAAATGGCCATAATTTCCTAACCGTAGGGACTAGAACAGTCATTCTTACACCGTTTTGTTCAGAAGAGATGGGGGAATCCTCAAGTGTTGACAATTTATCATTAAAATATGAATTATTGAAGATATTTGACTTCTAATGCACCATAACTGAGTAGAGGCGAAGAGAAAACTGCCCTGACTTGCCCTCGAACAAAGCTTTGTAACTCTAAATCTATTTGGAGTATGGATATCATTCTTTCACCGTAAGAGACAGCAGGCTTTGGTGAACAGTCATGGAAATTATCAGGTCTCTGTGGAAATCCAACAAAAAGTTATGACGAGAGAAAAAAGTGGTTCATTTCCAGAGTTTGAAATCTGAAGAAATCTGAGCGAAGGACGAATTTCCTACCCTCAAACAAGTCTAACTCATTTCAGAATGGTAATAGGTAAGGAGCAAATTCTTGAATTGTGAGCGTCAGGAGTGTCTGAAGATATACGGGGACAAGCCTCATGTCTTAACTTTGCTTCGTTCTGGAGATATGACGATTCGAATATGCCTCTCATGACAGAAATCAAGTGGTGATTTTGAACAAACTCTCCATTGACTTTGTATGGAGACTTTTCCGAGCTTGTGTTGGTCTGAGGGGATTTGGCAAAATTCTATAAATCCCACAACAATGACAGTGACATTTTGTGAAAGCCAGCAAAAATACCTACGTTTTGATGTATAATTTGTGGGAGTTGAGTGAAAATTATTCAAGTAGCAAGAAGTTGTTCGGACATGAAGAGAAAATTGCCAAAGGTACAGGGGCTCACTTAGAACCAACTGCATAGCAACCATAACAACGCATGAATTTTGTGAAAAATCACAAAGATGAAACTCAAAACTTAAAGAGGGATAAGATGAAAATGGTGACAGATATGAAAAAGCTGAATCATTCATGAATAGCCCAATAATTTGTGAACATTTTAAAGTTTGAATGGTTGTTCTACGTGAAAGTAGGAAAAAGTAGTTAAGTTTCAAAAACAAGCAAGTTTTAGCAGAATTGCGGAAGTTTCCCATTCATTTCAATGGGACAAATTAAGCTTAATATTTTAAAAAGTATAATAGTGAAAAATACCAAAAGACATAGCACACATTAGCAGAAATAGCAGAATAGTTTAAAATTTGAATGGTGAAAATCGGCTGAAAATTGTGGAAGTAGTTAAGTGCCGAAAAGTGTACGGAAGTCCCAAGAGGAACTCAATAGTGTGGATGCAAAAAGCATCCACACAATAAAGTTTAAAGAGAAACAGGAAAACAATAGTGTGGATGCATAAAGCATCCACACAACTAGAAAAATTTGCATTTCCTGCGAAAATGCAGTGTGGATGCTGTAAAGCTGAAGCTGTCTGCTGAAAATAGTTAAAAATAGCTGAAGAAGCTAAAGAAATCAAAGTCAGTGTTTAAATAGTTGTTGAAATTTAATAACGTTGCAGAACAACATCAAGTTAACAAAAATGTAATAACTTAGCAGAAATGAAATAACTTAGAAGAAACATAACAATTCAGAAGAAATGTTGTAGTTTACCAGAAGCTACAACTTAGCAGAAATGTAATAATTTAGAATAACATAACTTAACATAACATAACATAATAAACAAAAGCTGTGTAACCTAGCAAAAATAATATAATTTAGTAGAAAATTAAAAACTTGGCAGAAATATTACAAGTTATCAGAACTGCTATAATTTTGCAGAAATGTAATAATTAGGAAAAACTGTCAACAGATAACAGCTGAAAAGGCTGAAGTAACCTCAAAGTTACTTGTTTATCTGTTAAAAATTACCATTAGAAAAGGAAGAAAATCAGCCAGCAGATAAACTGATGTGGAACAAAACCAAGGTAAAATTGCAGAGTTTACACAGCTGGTGAAATCTAAAAATGGCAAAAAAAACAAAAAAAACAAAAACAAAACCCACACAAATAACATTTAGGTAATAAATGCACAAGATGCTGCGGTCAGAGATAAAAACACCCAAAAAATAATGTTATTGAAATGCCAAAGAGTGGAAGAAAGTTTAGAAAGTAGAAAACCAGTAGTAGAAAAGTAGAACATTCAAATATTTTTAGAAACATATGATACAAAATATTTTGTTGTTTCAGTTGTTTCCAATGATTACAATAATGGCATACAAAAATAAAAATCCCATTTGGGACAAAAAAAAATATTAATAGAAAATGCAAATATAATGAATCTAACATCTATACAAACAATTGAAGCATCTGTTGGAATTGTGAACATATCCTTGTTTGTCATGTTTATGTTTATGTCCCTAAGATGCGCAGACACATGATAGGCTATTAATTGCAAAAATATACACATATATAAACAGGAAGTGAGAGACAAAAATATATCCTCTGATTTGCTGGAGTTTTGTGTAAATACCATTTAGCAAGGATAAACAACATGTTCCAATGCCACATTAAAATTTTCATAAGCTTGATTTTTTCAATTAGTTTACAGTTTCCTGATTTTATGATAAACATGGTACCAATCTACAAAATACTGTCGAAATGAAGTCCACATTGTGATATATTTGAGGTGTGGAGAGTCACACAGCTGAAAAATCGATGTGCATATTTAAAGAAACAGGGATCAAATAAAGAACATTGTTATGGAATAAATTACAGTGAAAAATAATCACTGCTTTGCGTTAGATGATGATGTAGATGATGATGTATTAATTGGGTTAACCTAACCTCTAACAGCTTTTCATATAGTGCTGTGACCAGGATGAAATCCATCATAAAGTAACTGTAAACAGTAGAACCATTAGCATGAATGTTATGGTTCTACTCTGATCAAAACAAAAGTCAGCTGTGTGACCTGATATAAAATGATAAAGAGGAACATATATAAATGGATGTGACCTTTATGAACTTTTCAAAATGACTTTATATGTCTGACCCATTATCTATATATATTAGAGCAGATGTGGAAAACCACTGTTAGACCTACTCTATACTAATGTAGTTACTGACACCCCATACTAAGGCAGGATTCATACAAACACACATTATTTATTCACTTAAACACTTTCTTTTTTCACATTTTGAGATTGTGTAATTTATAAAGAATATGTGTAATGGTTCAATAGATATAGTTATTTAAATGTCCATAATAATCACATGATCATTTTTGTATATATTGTAATTCAAGATTTAGAGCTGTGTGTTTGTATGAATTCAGCTTGCTATACTTACAGACTTGGATATATTAATCCACTATTTACCCAAACAAGTTACATTGTTTGGGTAAATAGATTGGGTTTGTCCTACAAAATAATTATTCAACAATTAAAAAAAAACACAAAAAACATCTGCACATTAATCCAGAGTTCAGTTTCATATGTCTGATATTGTTTGTCAAATCTGGTGACACAAACACAGTCAAAAATTCATTGCTAGTGTGACATTTGGTCCTTTTTGCCTTTGACCAATGATATGCTGGTTACTTGGACCAGTTTAGTATTTGCTGTCACAGAGGAATGTTAACCATAAATCCAAAAGACAAAACTGAAAAAAATATGTTAATTACAAACATGTTTTTGCTTAGTAAAGGGATTGAAATTACATGGAAACTGTCACCTTAAAGCCTCATTGTAAATATAATCACAAACAGATGTTTTCCACACAGTTAACAAAGCTCCACCACATCCGATCACTGCATATAAATCTAAAAGAAAACAACAAACAAACAAAAAAAATAAATAAAAAAAATTAACACAAGGGAAGACTTTTGATTTAATAACTAAGCTTAAAATAAGTGTTACCTTTGAATATTTGTGGGAAAAATCTGATACTACCCCAAGAATACAAAGCCACACTGGAGACGATGACAGGCTTGCAGCCCTCTGTCTTCCTGAAGTGAGGTGCCTGATCAGTAGCAGTGAGTTGACAGAAATCGGTGTCTGTAAGGGTGGCCAAACACTGATACTCTGTCCACTTGCGTAGAGTCTAAGAAGCTGGAATGCAGGAACACTGTACGAGCTTGTTCTAAAAAATACAGAAAAAGGAACATTTTATTTGTGTTAAGGCCTAAAAACTAGAAATAAGTTATAAAATGAACAATGTTGAAATACCTTATAGGTGCTGCAGGCCACATAACCAGAATCCAGAGCAATCTCACACTCACATGATGGTGAGGAAAGACATGAGCTCTGCAATGAGGTTTAAATGTCTCAGTTGGGACACTGAAGAACTCAGAAGACAGCAGTACCTGCACAGAGAGACAGAGTAGAAAAAGCATAGATTTGTAATCCATAATGTGAATTAAAACTCAAAAAGTGTCAACAAGTATAATCATTTGAGTGTGGAATTATTTGTGCAATAATCACGATTTAAATTAATTAAACGAATTAAAAGCAATGACATTTTTTATCAAAGATAAAGAATCATACCTCTCTCTGCTCTGAGAATCACTGAGCATTTCTGACAGCAAATACAGTTTCCTCAGTATGAGTCATCATTGATGGTCTCAGAGGTGTGTAGTGTGGCAGCATGATGATGGTCTCCAGATCAGGCAGGAGGTCAGGTGATGTGTGTGTCATCTTCTCCATTGAAGACACACTGGTATGGCAGTTCATAAAACAGCAGTCTCCTTGTGGCATGTAGTTATCTGTGCAGTCCAGCACTGATGGATCAGGTTTGGCTCGGCAGTTCATGAAGATGGTGTTAAGATGTTGTTGTTTCAGCTGAGGATGGTGAAGTTTGAAGGTTTTCCCACAAAGGAAACAGAACTGTGTGTGCCCTGTCTGAAAAAAATACATCTACAAAACATAAAGTGCTTTTAACACCACCCACCCTTCCCACCCACCCATCTCAGCCCCCAAGTGTCTATGTAATGCTGGTATGGGGTGTCAGTTACTAAATCTAATTAGTGCATCAGAAAGCGGGGGCTACACCTAAAGCCCCCGCTTTCTGATCTCTTTGTTTATTAGCAGCTTTTTCCAGCTGCTCAGAGAATTCTGACTTGGCCTTTATCCACCCAAACCCAAACCCACCCGGATAAAGGCCAAGTCAGAAAATGGAGGCAGAAACTTTCAATGTACTTCTAAATCAGTTTTTATACAAATTCTGTAAACTGTAAAAATGTTTTTCTCTAGATAATGTATCATTATAGACATCTCTGGTAGCCTAAAGATAGTTTAAAACTTTTAACATTTTTTACCTGTAAAACATGATAAGCAAAACCTCATTCATCCCAAAAACATTTGATTCTACAAAATTTACTATAATCAAGAAAATATAATTGTCTGTATTTATTCATGTGACCCATAATAAATACCTGCATTTATCCGGGATTTATTTATTTACTATTTCATATTTGAAAGCCCTTTGAGGGGAAGCTCTCATTTGTTGAGATACATACATCACAGTAAAATAAAGTATCAAAAAAGGAGATGACAATTAACATTCATGAAAAAATGCATTAGTAGATTTAGTCATTTAAAACATGAGAATAAAAAATAAATTATGTCCGTTTAATACTTTTTGCATCATAATTCAGATCTGAGGTGCATGATAACAGAAAGCAGATCTCCCGGCTCTGCATGAAGTACAGCCATGATTTGGTAAAATGATTAATAACACTGCAATAAGAAAGGGTCTTCTGACAGAGTAGGGAAGACAATATGAAGAAATATAATTATTCAATGAAAAATCTTTTTCATACTCTACAATCAGTAAACTCTGTAACAAACATGATCTGTAATTGTTTCAAAACTCACCAGACGACTTCATGATTGGCTCGAGGACAGGACACAAAACACAGGGTTGTGGTAACTGTAATATGTCCTCAGGACACCTGAATAGAGACTTTTCTGTGGCTGAGAAACAAAAATGAGGTCAAGCAGGGTGTTCTTGTCTGTAGTGGCAGAAGTGATCAGCTGTGAATACCCTCTAGACTGAAACTGCTCCAGAATCTGTTTCCTTCCACTCTGTAACTGGTTCTCATTAAAATCTCCACAGACAATTATTGGGTGACAGTCCATTATTTCAAGTGAACCTAAAAGACTTACCAGGTTTTGCATGAATGGTGTCAAACTGTAGTCAGGAGGTCTGTACACAACAGCGATGAGCGCAGGGAATGGAGCCTGAACCTTCAACACTAAAAACTCAAGATCAGTGACATTATGCAGATACTGTTTTACCTGAACCTGAAAATGATTCCTCAAATACACAACAACTCCACCACCACTTCTGCTGGCCATGTGAGGAAAGTTTGTGTAGGACACATGTCTGTTGCGTTTGAACATGGTGTAGCCGTCCAAATGAAGACTGTCTGCAACAAAGGAGCCTTGGAGGTGAGACTCTGTGAGACACAAAACATCTGCTAAACACATTTCATGATGACTCTTGATGTCACTGATGTGAGATGGCAAACCCTCCGTATTGTGATGGATCAGTGTAAGAGTGTCAGGTCTGCTGGCTGTTTCTCTGACCTGAAGAAGAGGCATCATTTCCTCAACACTGGCTTGTCTCATGGTTTGGAGCGCTGCAGTTACCTCGGGGTTGGCATAAATCTTTTTCTCATCCAAGTCCTGCAAATAGAGTCCACTGAGAGACGTCACCCTGCTGAGCGCAACATAAGCCATACCTGGTTCAAAAATGTTCTTCATTGAAACTACAGCTGTCTGTGTTGTAAGACCCTGAGTTTTGTGAATTGTGCAGGCAAATGCTAGCTTTACAGGAAACTGTCTGCGTACCGCTCCTTTAAACTTCAGACTCTCCTCTGCTCTCTCAATGTAAACAAGATCATCAGATGCTGCATTAGCACTGCGGTTGTGTCTCATAGGCTGCCGGTTGTCCATTCTGAGGCCCAGTTTAATTATTTGTCCATCATTTTCAGTTCTCACCACCTTTATCAGAATACCAAAAGCACCATTGACCAAACCGTTTAGTGTGTCCAAGTTTCTGGTCAGCATCACTCGAGCTCCTTCAGCAACATTCAGGGTGTCGGGTAAATCATTTCGCCCACCTGTAAATGGTTTGTCTCTTCGTGCCATTCTGCCTGTACATTTATCCTTCTGGAAATCATCTGCATTGATGATTATAATGTTTGAATGAAGCTTCTTGAGCGTATCTGTGTTATGGGATTCAACATTCTTGTTGGTGGCATAGATGTGTAAGACCTCAGTTGGACATTCTTCTGGTGCAGTCACAGCCTGTGACAACAAATCTCTGTCGCACTGAGAAAGCTCATCTGTCTTTTCTTTCACTCTAATCCTGTTCAGCATCTCTGCAAAGGCCACATCATCTTTCTGACGCATGATCTCGGTTAGAGTGATCATCTGAAAATGTTCCTGCCATAGGTCAATCTGTTCTGGATCATAAACACAGAGAGGTTTAGACTGTCGCACTGGTGGCAGCTGGTAAAAATCTCCAACAGCTAAAACTGACATTCCACCAAAAGGTCTCTGAGTGCCTTTGATTTGTTTCAGTCTTGCATCCACATAGGCAAAAAGGGGTTTTGAAACCATTGAAATCTCATCAATAACAATAATTTCAGCATTTATAAGCTCACATCTGACTTCATCCAGTTGATTACCAAGTCCTTGAATGAAGCAGAGAAGCAGCTTCAGGTTCCTTCAGCAGGTTCAACAAAGGTCTGAGTTTGGCTTTTGCAGCTTCAGTGTCTGAATCCTCATCCTGTCTCACAATCATTGTTCTTGTGGCTGGTGGTTTTGGAAACCCAAATCTACAACCAGAGTTCACACTCTTAAAGCATGTTTTTGTGTGGTTTTTGCTGTGCTTTTGTAGTTCATTGACTTTTTTGTGCAGTTCAGGTTGTTTTTCTGGATCAGGCAGTTGAGCTGAGATGTATCTGTCCACAAAGTCACAGACAGTTTGGTCATCATCCACATCTACTTCTACCTTTTCTCGAATCCACAGCAACATGTGTATATGCGGACTACCTCTGTGCTGGAACTCAACTCTGTAAAAGTAATCAATGATTTCACCAAGGGGCTGTGCAGGAGAAAAAAAGCAAATCTCTGAACAAAGCCTCAACACGTTTATCAAACATTCGCATGGTGGTTACTGGATTTGATCTTAGAATTTCACACTTTTCTGACCAGTCCAGGGCTTCAAAATCAACCTCTTCACCTTGCTGTCTCTTTATTGCTTGAATCACTTCAGGCCATCTCATCTCAGCAGCAGAGAAAGTGACAAAGAACTGAGGTGTTCCTATTTGACGGACCATACTGAATAAATCTCTGGTAGTTTTCTGCCAGTAAGCTGGAGTTCCTCTGAGTGGCTGCATAAATCTGATTGCATCTTTATTTCTTACCAGCTTCTCTACTTCTGTCTTACTTTGTAACATTCCTGATGTGATTTTGCGTCCATCTTTGGTCATAGTTTTACCTTTCCTTAGCTGTATTGTCATGCTGGAATTAGCCAAGTGTATTTCAGTGACAAACTGTGAGAAAAACAGGGTAATTCGTATCTTTAGCAAATCTTGCATCAATGTTGAAAAGCCTTGACTTGAAGTAAGCACTTGGTGTGAGTTTAAGACGTCTCTTTTCATCCAGTGTATTCTGACCAGTAGGAAACTGCACAGGAAATGCCATGGCTTCCAAATGAGGAGTTCTGAAGAAGCTAACAGGATTGTTTCTTTCTGCAGGAGCCACACAATATGTGTTATCAGTGAAACAGAGAATCTCTTCTGAAATGTCTACAGGCTGCAGGCAACTTTCTAGAGCAAAACCTCCATTGTTCAAATCACTTTCTGGTTCCTCTGGATTGATTTCCTCTGGTTGTTCATCACAGGATTGCATATTAATATTTTGCTCACTTTCAGACTCACTTTCACACAAAAGGGCATCTTTTTCATAGTTGTCAATTTCCATTAAATCTGCTTCATTATAATCATCACTTGCCATGCTAGCTTCATCACTGCTGTCATCATCAGGTAACGTTGGATCACAAAGCAATGCATCATCTCTGATAACAACATCTGTGTACTGTGGATGAATTTGTGTCAGTTTACGCAGGGCTTGAATGAGTTTAGACCAGGTGACAGTCTGGAACAGCTGATGGCCTTTGTAGCACAGTCGTCTTTTCAGCTTGATCCGCATTATCTGTGATTGGCTTCTGAGCCTCGGTAAACAGTCAACTGTTTGTTGGACTTCAGATGGTACACACACCACATTACCACGTATGAGTCTTTGTCTGCCCTTTGGAAGTGGAATAATCTTAGCAAATGGGATGCATTTGGCAATCAGATGTCTCTCCAGAATGTTGAGATCACAGAGTTCAGCTGGAATATCCTGAAGTTCTAAACCATTGACAGCAGCAAGCCTTGGCATGCGTCCACTTTTGAGGGAACTGTGACACGTGTGACAGATATACTCTTTCTTTCTCTCAACAGGAAAGCTGCAGTGATCATTACATGCTTCATCACACATATGAACAAATTTACCAGTTAGACACTGCTGAGCTACAGTTTGGTGTTTTGAGTAATTGTTTCTTTTGCAGATTTTCACCTGATTAGGAAAAGAAGCTTTTAGACAAACAGTACAAACATAAGATGGTGCTGACTTAATGTTTGATCTGAAACGAGATATGGCCTCATTCATTAAAGTGTTATCTGGATGAGACTGTAAACTTTCAGCTGGTCGATGCATCTGACGATATTTTCTTTTTATTTTCATTGCACATCTGATATTATGCATCTGTCTAAAAGAAAAACTGTTCCAATATTTTACCCTCATTCGTTCTCTCATATTGTCCTTGTGTTGCTGCTGAAATTGTCTTTCTTCTCCATAACGTTTAGTCATGTAAGATCGTTTTTTCTGTTTAAATTCTTCACTTTCTTTATACAGGTTAGAAACATATGACCTCATGTAAGCTTTATGTTTCTCTCTGAATTCAGCACAATTTCTATATGTTCTTGTTATTCGTTCCTTCTGCTTTTCTCGGAAAACGGGAGATTCTCTATATGTTCTTGTTATTCGTTCCTTCTGCTTTTCTCTGAATAAAGAATCTTCTTTATACATCCTTATGACACGTTCTCTTTTTCTCTCTCTAATTTTAGCACTATCTCTATAGATTTTTCTAAAATGTTCTCTCTGTATGTAGCATTAAGTTTATACAGATTATTTTTGTACACACTCTTTTTCTTACTGTGATCAGAATCATGAGACTTTCTACTAGAATCTTTTTTCTTTGCCTTAAAGCTTTCATCAAAAGTGTACATCTGTCTTTCTTTCTTTTTCTCATTTTCCTTTCTCTGTGGTAGTTTTTCTTGGACCAATAGTCGTCTCCTAATCTTTCTCCTTTCCTGTTTATTACGCTTCAACAGTTTATGTGAGAGTTCCTCTGTTGTCTTAGTTAAACAGGAGGCAGTGTTTAAATCATTCTGAGGAACAGAATCTTTTGTTACCTGAGTGTCTCTTACAGAAGATGCAGAGGTTTCTATTTCTAAAAAATCAGAAGGACAATAGTTCAGCTCAGCAGCTGGCTCATTTGAATAATCCACTCTGGATGACATCACTTCAGTAGCTAAAGTGTCGGCCACAGTTTTCTGTGTCTGCTCAGTGGATTTTGGGGTTTCAAATTCAGGTTCATTTAAAGCTGTTGCTGGAACAGTTGTAGCTGTTTGTCTGTTTTGATCAGCATCTCTTTGGTCAGCAGCGTTTTCACTGTGAAACTCGACAGGCTGTAGCTCATAAGTGCAGGTTGGTGCGATGCTAAACATTCGGTACAAGCGTTTGAGCCTGTCAATCATGTCGTTAAGACGTGTGAATTTTAACATAACTGCAGTTCCACCACTTACACCTAGCGACAATGGCATTCCTGTAGACTTACGTGGGTGAGGGTCAAAGTATGCGTATTCACCTGAAGTCAGCCTGCAAACTGCGATGACTGCTCCTCCCATGACTAGCAAAGCGTAGCGAAACTCTGAAGCCAAACACTGTAGTCCTTGTTCAAGGCTCGGAAGATGATCTGTACCATCAAATGTGCCATAACGAGCAAACTGAGACATATCCACTTGATACTCGTGTCTGCGGCTGGTGACCACTGTGGGAAGCTCATCACAGGCTAGAAACACGCTGTTCACAAACCTCTTTCTGGCATCTGAATACACGGCATGGCCTTTGTCCAACACACGGTTAAGATCTGCTCTCGTAATGAATTCATCCTCATGTAAGAATGAGAGGAAAACCAAACTGTTCGCCATGCATTGCTGATTCCGGTACTTTCCATACTTAGGAGAGGCCTGGCTTCGGGATGCACAGATGCTACTCACTCGTGGACGACTTTCACTGTTTGTAACCACTACATGAGACGGTCCTGGAGCTTCTCCATCATGCTGCGTTTGCACAGTTACCTGGGGTTCAGTCTGGATTACCTGCTGTACTTTAGCATCTGGCACACATGCTGAGCGAACACCTCTCTTTACCACATCTGCATAAGACACTGCGGCTGTCTGAGCACTGCTCTGCACTTCTGGACTGGGAACAGTTGTAACAGACACCTTTACCTCCTCAGCGCTCTGAGAAACATTTACCTGTTCTTTCTGCTTTTGCCATCTAAGCTTCTGGGACTGCGACCTTTGACCTTTCCTTGGCATTTTATTGAAGTACAAACTGGACCTTATATGTATTAATACACAAATGTAAACAAAACTCAACCTGTAAACACTGAAAAACTAATGACTCCTCAAGTTTCTATTAAATCAGAGATTTATCAGAATTGATGTAAAAGGCTGACTTAAATACAAACTCAATATAAAAGTTATTTAAAGTTCTTTGAAAACACTTTGGTCTGTTTTATTGTCGCTTTTTCAAAAACTGTATATTATTACTTCTTATATTTTTTTTTAACCAGACTGGATAACAAATAGGTCTATAGTTCTGTAATGTAATATGCAGAATAAATCTCAATAATCAATCAACAGGCTATAATAAAACTCTTAGCTTTTAAGTAGACTTTGTGTAAATCTTTCAGATATTTAAAATTTAAAGCAAATATGAGGAGCTGTGATGGTGTGGTGATCAGATGACAGGTGATGGGGATTCTTCAGCTGGATGTTCTGCAGCAGTCAGGAAACAGGAAGTCTGGGATCTCAGGGCAGCCTCTAGATGACAATTGTAACTGAATACTTACACTGAGTGACAAAGAAGGGTTTGTCCTTAAATAATAATAGTATAAACTTGTAGTCAAATGTTATAACCAATGAAACAGACTTGAAAAATGTATTTGAATCAAATTTAATATTTATGTGAATATAAGAGTCTGAATTACAAAATAACCAGATTATCTTAGTACAAATATCTCAAAAAAGGTGTATATAAGTTTATATAATTTATCAAATTGCACTTGCAAGCCAAACTATCAGTGTTTATTTCGAAGTGTAATGCAAAATTAAAATGACAAATGTAGGGCTCTGTAAGTAGTTTCTACAGTGAGTTCTACTGTAGTGTAATTCTATTACTGTATATTCAACGTTTTACTTGTAATTTCCAGCAAAATGACTGGATGTGAGAGAGTTTAACAACAGGAAAGATGGAGCAGTGAGAGCGGAGATCTCTCAGAATTCTGAAAACAGATCGACGAAGTTCTGGTAACTTCAATTCCAAAAACTTAGATTCTGGTAAAACTTGATTTCAAGTCACAGGATTGCGTTTCAACTCAGGTTCAAGTTTGTCAACTTAGATAGAGCTCATGGCGGAGAAATGATAGAAGATAGAATGGCTTGTCAAAAAAGATGGAGCAGGGAGAGGGAGAGTGATAGGACAGACTGAATTGCTTGTTAATGATAGAGGGAGAGGGTTTTCTGCAGCAGGTCACCTGTAAGACAGAAAGAAAGTGGAATTAGACACACTTCCAATAAACCTGGCTTTACCGTATTTTTCAGAGTATAAGGCACATTTAAAAGCCTTTAATTTTCTCAAAAATAGACAGTGCACCTTATGTATGGTTGTGCTTACGGATTTCAAACCAATTCTATGTGGTACACGGCATTCAAAAATCTGTCAAATGTTTTAGTATGACTTTGGTAAGCTACAAAGCAGTACCACTTGATGTATTGTCGGAGCATGGCTACCATAGTCAGCACCCTTGTAGAGTAATTCGTACTGTGCTTCAACATAATATGGTGTGTGTGTATAAGAGCCTGGCACCTGTTGAGAGCCATGCTTATGAAGCAGATTTCAAACTGATCAATCCACAAATCCTGAAAAGTGAGTGTATTGAACAATTTTAAGAGTTATTGTAAATGAGTTGAATAAAGTTTGACTTATCCGTTTTGTTTGACTTAATGTGCCTTAGAATTTAGTGCGCCTTACAGTCCGAAAAATACAGAACATATATATCATTACACACTGAAGAGTTGTACAGTACATTGTTAGATTCAACTGAATGTAAATGTTTAACATATGGTGGTGGAACATTTCTAAGGACATTTTTACATTCTATTAACACAATAAAAACAAACAAGAGTCTGTAAACCAAGATGTGGTGCTACAGTGACTTACTGTAAACATTATATGGTCAAGCTAAACCCACACAATGAAGTTAGAGCAGACAGTTTCAGACCACCTGCTTCAAACACTTCACATGCACTCAACTCACATGTTCCTAAATGCCCAAAGGTTTCTGTGTGTACTTATCTGGTACAACAGTATATCATAATGCCTGGGGAGCCGTTAACATAAAAGTAAAAAATAATTTACTCAGTATGACTTTTGGCAAAATGAAAAATTTGAAGACAGATGACTCCTATACAGCAGTTTCTACATTTTTCAGTCGAATATGGGGCATGTTTAATACACACTCCGCTAAATCTACAATAAACTTAGCATGGCCAATATTAGGGCCTAATTAAAAATGTAGTATGATGATAAGAGAGATCTGTAAGTCTGGAAATGTTTACATAGACTTTTCTAGGATTTGATGATTGCCAAGAGCTGTGCTGACTCACTGCACTAAACTGAATCTCCTACAATGAGAAACATTTCCCAGCACTGCACCTCAGACAAACCTTTACTTACCAGACTTGAGACGATCAGAACAGCAGTCTAGAGAAAGGAAACAATTCATCAGATCACTGTTTGATGATTCAGACTGTTGAGCCTCTTCACACACAATCCAATTTACTGTGACACAAATTAACTAGTAAAATTCTCAATTTATTTAAGGCTTTATGAGCTTACTGTAGTCTAAAGAGGAGATAAATGAACTGCAGCGTCTCACATGGCTCTAGCAAGTGTAATAAAAGCATTCATTACTACAGAAATGCAAAGAATAGGCACCAATATTTGTTGGCACAAGTGCAGGATATACCAAATATTTCCTACACAGAAGCTTTGTGGCTCCAACATTTTCTACCACAAGTCAGTACTAGTTAAGTGTGAAAACCAAAACTTTTAAAAATGGTAGATACAAAGTAATTATATAAATCAGAAGCAACAGAAAACCTCATCATGTCTGATATGAATATGTAAATCTTAAAATACCTTTAAATATTAACATGTTTAACATCATGTTTTGTAATTAAAATGAAATGTCTTAAATTTTTACACTAAAAAGTCCTCTCATTGTACCCGTTGCTAGGAATATTTATGTATTTTGCAGTGTACCTTTTTGGCAACTTTTCTATTTAATTTTAAAACACATTATATTCACCAAATAAGTAATAAACCAATTAGACATACTGGCTGTAATGTACCTAACAATGTCCGCTCACACCTCTGGTTCTCTTAGTTTTTCATTATTGCTTAACTGTACAAAATACTTCTACAATGTTCTGACTTTAATGTAATACATCAGCAGAATTTGAGAGACAATATGAATCAATTACTGTGCAGCTCTTAAGTGTTTGAGCAACCGCTTATACTGACTCCCCTAAAACACTTTCATTGTTTTGCCTGCTACTTAAATCCACAAACATAAGGAGAAAATGAACAACTGTATAAAGACATCCAACATTTAACTGTTTGGATTCAATAAGCCATAAAAAATTAAATCATACATAAATGGGCTATTAAACTTCAGGGACATTTTCAGGGACAGTCAGAGGTCCTGTGTGGGGGCTTTGCTGCTACACGTAATAAATCCTGACTTTGTGTTTTTGCCCATCAGTAAATGGAAACATATCACAAAAAGTCAAACTACTGTATGTAAGTCGTCAAATGTGCTACGCAATACCAGGTTCATACTGCTTCAGTTACAATCACTCTTTACTTACCAGCAAAGGCAAAACCAAAGATCTCTTTCACTCTGTGTAACAAAAGACAAAGCACAAAAACACAGAATGAGACAACTCAAATCAGCATCAGAGTCAAAACTGCATCACTCTGTGTAGTCCAAAAGATTCAGTACACTTCTTTGTTTACCACAGCAACAAACAACTCACCTCTTTTTTCTACACCTTATTAAAGATTACTGTCTTCATTAAGGTAAAATATGGTTTCATCCATTTGTAATAAGCCACAAACATTTCTCAGTTATGTGATAGCTCTATTAGTTTGGTGCTATTAGATAACAAAGTAGATTTAATAAGCAATGATTTGCTACACCTGCACACTTTATCAAATTCTGACATCACAATTTCAAAGCATGAACAATCATAAATGAAAGCTTAGGTGATATATTTGTAGGCTTCAACATTTGAGTTGGTCTGCATTCAAATTCTGCTTCCTAAAAATATTATCACCTGCACACAGTATCATTTAATATGCTGTTTTAAATATCTACATATCATATTTATAATATTGACGGTGCACTGCTGCATTTTATTTATTTAAAGGTGGACTTTTTTATATTTTGTTAATTTTTCACAAAGTGAGAAGTTAAAGAAAGCTGCAGGTGTAGGTTTTATTTTAAAAAAACAAACTGCACAAACAAGTGTTTGTTAAACAGTTCTTAAAATTTAACTAAAAAAACTAAAATTAACTAATTAA
Organism: Oreochromis aureus; assembly: GCF_013358895.1. Taxonomy (NCBI): domain Eukaryota; kingdom Metazoa; phylum Chordata; class Actinopteri; order Cichliformes; family Cichlidae; genus Oreochromis; species Oreochromis aureus. Next base: position 94,207,795 of record NC_052944.1, on the reverse strand, counting down.
AAAAAACCTTCTTGTTAAGAGATGTTATTATTGTTAAATTATGTGTTTTATCCTCACTCTCTCTCTCCCTTCTGTTAGTTAACCCACAACACAGACACACCCGCACAGGCAGTGACTCTTTTTCTCCCGGCTTTCAGTCAGAAGCTGTGTCCCAAAATGTCGGCTGCATCCTCCGGAGGCCGCATTTGAAGGCCGATTACGTCACAGCCAGTCGACGAAGGCTGTCCCAAATGCGGTTGACAAATGCCTCCTTCATTTCCCCGAATAAACTTTTAACATATTTTTAGGCGAGAAAGTAACGTTTTCAGAGACGTCTGTCACCCACCGGCTTGATAGCAAGCGGGGAGGGGGGTTCAGACCCCCGCTCTTTCGCTACTCAGGTTAAACAAGTCAGTCGGATAACTTAAAAATGTAATTGTTTGCCTTTTTCTGTGTTTTATTTGTTCTGGAGTAAATCGGTTTGGCTGAGATCAAAGTTATTAGATTATTAGATTAAATAAAGCTTTATTAATCCATCCGGTGGGTTCCTCCGGGATTTTCACACAGCTCAATAAACGTTAAACGGTCGAGAATTTACGCCAGTGTCCTGTTATATTTTAAATAGCAAGGAGCAGACGGCCGAGTTTATTAAACTCCAGCGAGACAGCAGTGATGCAAATCTTAAGGCTAGACCGTCCAATTTCACAGCCTTCTCGGTCTTTGAAGGACCCGGCCCATGTAGACCGCGAAGGCCGGGTCCTCCGAAGGATGCAGCCCACGTTTTGGGACACAGCTAATGGCGGTAAAATGGCTCCTTTGAAGTTGCCTACCCTGCTGCTTCAGCAGCTAATCAGTGGTTCTAAAATGACGGCTCATTACCATACAACCTTAAAGAATGAGGCCGTTTTTAACTGACTGATTTGTGAAGAGAACTAACTTCAGCTTCCCTAACAGACTCAGAAACACTAACACACCGAATGAACCAAACACAACACAATAACTGTAATAAACAATCAAATGAACCATATTAATTACACACTGGGCCTATAGCAGCTAGGCTAGGCGTTAGCGCTTAGGTTGTTAGGGCTAGCATACCAAACACTCCTTTTAAATACTAAAATTACAACGTTTCACTAAAAAAGCAGCCATTTTGTTACTTTAACATGACTTATACTTCGACTGGCTTCATAAGTCACTAACAACAACTGGGTAAATCCCTCAAACAGCTTATAGACATTTCATTTCAGAGAAGAGAGACATAGAAGCAGCACTTACCGGCAGGGATGAGCAGAGAGTGGGCGGAGATTCAGGAGTCAGGCAGAGATGTAAAAAAAGAGGCATTCACGGGTAGTGGGAAACTCCGCAATTACACAGAATTGGCATGGAAAACGTGAAAAATATATGTAAATTTAAATATTATTATACTAGATTTTTTTTGCAACAAAAAGCAACTAGCAAAAATTTAATTCTATAAGTTTAATAAATGTTTCAAACAGGATTCTTTGAATTTGAAATAATGGTTAAAAAACATAAATAAACACAAGGTCATTATGTTAAACTGTACTTTATTATGATAGATTTATTTAACTGACTGCAGTAATAAGAACAGTCTGAACACCAACACCAAGGAGCTGGTGTTGGTGATCGCCTAAGCATCCTCACAGTAGGAGCTGCAGAGGTTCATCTCACTCCACTGCAGGACTCAAGAGGTTCAGGAGGTCCCTTAACCCCACTGCCATGAGACTTTTTAACAGCGACTCCTGACATGTTCATTGCACATTTGTTTCTTTTATTCTAATACATATTGGTTGTAATCATACAAATTCTGAATTGCTTTAAAGCTGAAGCTGTCAGCTAAAACTATCTGAAAAAGTTGCAGAAATTGTAAAAACTTTGCAGAAGCAAAGGAACTTTGCTAAAATGTAATAACTTAGCAGAACTGCAATATCTTAGAGGAAACATAATACTTGGCAGAAATACAATAGCATAGCAGAACTTTGCAGAAATATTGTAACTTACCAGAAACATGACAACTTCTCAAAAATACAAGAATTTAGGAGAAACAGTATAAGATAACAGAAAGAATAGATTTAGCCAAAAATACTTAAACATTACAGAAACACTATGATTTAGAAAAATAGTACAACATAGCAAAAATATTGTGATTTACCAGAGACACTGTGATGAACTATGAATATTGTAATTTTTAATTAATACTATGTTTTATGACAAATACTTTAATTTGACAGAAATACTATCATTTGGCAGAAATGCTATGTTTCAGCACAAATACTCTGGTTTAGCCCAAATATTATAACATAGCAGAAATAAAATTATATAGCAGAAATGCTAAATCTGGAAAGAAAAAATATAATATAGTAGAAATAGTATGATTTTGCAGAAATACTGTAATCAGTACATATACTGTAACATGACAGAAATTCCTCCACTTAGTAGTAATACTATAACATAACACAAATGTTATGATTTGGCACAAAAACCATGATTTGGCAAAAATACTAAGATTTAGCAGAAATACTATGGTTGAGCAGAAGACTTAAGATGTTGTAAAAGTACTTTGATTTAACAGAAATACAATTATGGAGGAGTAATACTTTAAAATGGGAGAAATATTTATACACGCAGACATGCACAGAGCCTAAAGGGAAGAGTATTTGTGCCATGGAGTGTTAAGAAGAATGTGAGGTCCATATTAGAAAAGCTGGTAAAAAGTTTTGAGAATTGTAATAAATGATGAATATGAATTAGTGGTCTGTGATAGTGTATTAATTTGTAAGGCAAAAAAGATGATGACCAAGTTGGAATTGAACCCACGACCTTAGGGTTGCAGAGCCCGTGTCATTACCAGCTGCACCACTGGGAAAGACAGTGAACTTCTGGAAAACAGGGTGATGAGCAGTCAGAATTAGATCGCGGTGAGAGGTGAAGGATGCCGTTTTTTGGAGTTACAAAACGTGGTGTAACTCAAAAGCTAGGGGGACTAGAAGCATGATTCTTGTACTGGGTGAATCAGCGGACTTTGGTGTACTTTGACTGCGATTTTCATTGCTCTTTGTACATCTGTCGCTGAGCTATGACGAGAGAAGAAAGGGCAGACCTCAGATATGATTGGCTGGCTGGGAAGCCGTGCAGGCCCTGATATGCAAATTTGAATGTCTCAGTCCTCACAGAGGATTGGCTGCCTGGGGATCTGGCAGAAATATATAGTAATAGTATGATTAAGCATAAATACTACATTTAGCAGAAATACTGTATTAAGCACAAATCCTATAAAAAGCAGAAATACTGTATTAAGCAATATAAATATCCTATAAAAATCCTATAAAAAGCCAAAAATACTGTACTATGATTTGGTAGAAAAACTATAATTAATCAGAAATACTATATTTGGCAGAAATACTATATTTAGCACAAATCTTATAAAATAGCAGAAATAGTATGATTCAGCACAATAGTAATAACTTAAACAGAAAAATTGGAAAAGCAAAATGGACAGCTGAAAAAATGCTGAACATGCTGAGGATCCTTCAAATGTACTTGTTAAATGAAAAAAAAACTCAGCAAAAAAAAGTATTACAGTCACACAATCACAAATATGGACACATATGGAAACACACATGCACAGAGAGACACACACAGGATCCAATTCAGTCAACCAGTCTAAATATATTGAATTTAAATCATACAATAAGATGCTCCCATAAAAAGGCTCTCTCTCCTTCTCTCTCTCTCTCTCTCTGTCACACACACACACACACACACACACACACACACACACACACACACACACACAGGGAGAGAGGAGCAAATTTCTAGGTCAGTCAAGCAGCCTGGGAGCTGCTAAATTTGAATCCACCAATCAGAGAGGCTGTGTGCTTTTTCCCGCCAAAACTGGTGCACCAAGTGCAGGCTTTTACAGCACAGAGAGAGACAGGATTTCTGCAGTGTATTTCTCATAGTGAGGACTCCCCTCAAACAAATGACCATAATTTCCTAACCTTAAGGGCTAGAACGGTCATTCTTACAGCGTTTTGTTAAGAAGAGATGGGGAAATCGTCAAGTGTTGTCTATTTAAAATATAAATATGAATTTCTAGAGATATATGACTTGGATGACTGTTTGGCTTAGAAGCCACAAAGGCCCCAATATGCAAATTTGAATGCCTCAGCCCTCATATATGATTGGCTGGCTGTGAAACCGTGCAGGCCCTGATTTGTAAATTTGAATGACTCATCCCTAAGATATGATTGGCTGGCTGGGAAGCTGTGCAGGCCCTGATATGTAAATTTGAATGTCTCAGTCCTCACAGAAGATTGGCTGCCTGGGGACCTGGCAGAAATATATAGAAATAGTATGATTAAGCATACATACTACATTTAGCAGAAATACTGTATTAAGCACAAATCATATGAAGAGCAGAAATACTATAATTTAGCACAAATCCTATAAAAAGCAAAAATACTGTACTATGATTTGGTAGGAAAAGTATAATTAATCAGAAATACTATATTTGGCAGAAATACTATATTTAGCACAAATCTTATAAAATAGCAGAAATAGTATGATTCAGCATAATAGTAATAACTTAAACAGAAAAATTGGAATGAACAGCTGAAAAAATGCTGAACATGGTGAGGATCCTTCAAATGTACTTGTTAAATGAAAAAAAACTCAGCAAATGTATAACAGTCACACAATCACAAATATGGACACATATGGAAACACACATGCACAGAGAGACACACACAGGATCAAATTCAGTCAACCAGTCTAAATATATTGAATTTAAATCTTTAAATCATACAATAAGATGCTCCCATAAAAAGGCTCTCTCTCCCTCTCTCTTTCTCTGTCACACACACACACACACACACACACACACACACACACACACACACACACACACACACACACACACAGGGAGAGAGGAGCAAGTTTCTAGGTCAGTCAAGCAGCCTGGGAGCTGCTAAATTTGAATCCACCAATCAGAGAGGCTGTGCACTTTTTCCCGCCAAAACAGGTGCAGGCTTTGTGTACACAGCACAGAGAGAGACAGGATTTCTGCACTGTATTTCTCATAGTGAGGATTCCTCTCAAACAAATGACCATAATTTCCTAACCGTAGGGGCTAGAACGGTCATTCCTACACCGTTTTGTTCAGAAGAGATGGGGGAATCTTCAAGTATTGACAATCTATCATTAAAATATTAATTATTAAAGATATTTGACTTGTAATGCACCATAACTGAGTAGAGGCGAAGCAAAAACTGCCTTGACCTCCCCTCAAACAAAGCTTTCTAACTCTAAATCTGTTTGGAGTATTGATATCATTCTTTCACCGTAAGAGACAGCAGGCTTTGGTGAACAGTCATGGAAATTTTCAGGTCTCTGTGGAAATCCAACAAAAAGTTATGACGAGAGAAAAAAGTGGTTCATTTCCAGTGTTTAAAATCTGAAGAAATCTGAGCGAAGGACGAATTTCCTACCCTCAAACAAGTCTAACTCATTTCAGAACGGTAATAGGTGAGAAAAAAATTCTTGAATTGTGAGCGTCAGGAGTGTCTGAAGATATACGGGGACAAGCCTCATGTTTTAACTTCGCTTCGTTAAGGAGATATGACGATTCGAATATGCCTCTCATTACAGAAATCAAGCGATGATTTTGAACAAACTCTCCATTGACTTTCTATGGAGAGTTTTCCGACTTTGTGTTGGTCTGAGGAGATTTGCCAAAATTCTATAAATCTCACAACAATGATGGTGACATTTTCTGAAAGCCAGCAAAAATACCTACGTTTTGATGTATAATTTGTGGAAGTTGAGTGAAAATTGACCAAGTAGCAAGAAGTTGTTCGGACATGAAGAGAAGACTGCGAAACCTACAGTGGCACACTTAGAACCAACTGCATAGCAACCATAACAACGCATGTATTTTGTGAAAAATCACTAAGATGAAACTCAAAACTTAAAGAGGGATAAGATGAAAATGGTAACAGATATGAAAAAGCTGAATCATTCATGAATAGCCCAATAATTTGTGAACATTTTAAAGTTTGAATGGTTTTTCTACGTGAAAGTAGGAAAAAGTAGTTAAGTTTCAAAAACAAGCAAGTTTTAGCAGAATTGCGGAAGTTTCCCATTCATTTCAATGGGACAAATTAAAGGAAAAAAGCTTAATATTTTAAAAAGTATAAGAGCAAAAAATAGCAAAAGTCATAGCCGGAATTAGCAGAAATAGCAGAATAGTTTAAAATTTGAACGGAGAAAATCGGCGGAAAATTGTATAAGTAGTTAAGTGCCAAAAAACTGAAAAAAGTGGCAACTAGAATAATAACTAGAAAAATTTGCATTTCCTGCGAAAATGCTGTGTGGATGCCTTAATGCTGAAGCTGTCTGCTCAAAAACTGAAAAAGATGAAAAGTTGCAAAAAGTTGTACGGTGGTGAAAAAAAAATGTTGCCTTGAGCAGGATTTGAACCTGGCCCGCTTAGTCTCAAGGCGGCAACTGATCTCACTGTGCCAAAGTCACTCTCAATTACGCAAACTCATTCTCACAAAGAAGAGGTGGAGAGACTGACAATTTTGCTGAAATGAGCAGAAGCTGCTGAGAATTGTGCTGGTAAGAGGAGAAAAGGCTGAAAATTTTGCAGAAAAGAGGTGAATCAGCAGAATTTCTGCTGAAAAGAGGTAAAAAGCAAAAACTTGCGCTGAAAAGAGATGAATCAGCAGAATTTCTGCTCAAAAGAGTTTAAGAAGCAGAAAGTTGTGCTGAAAAGAGATGAATCAGCAGAATTTCTGCTTAAAAGAGTTTTTCCTGAAAACAGCTGAGATTTGTGCTAATAAGAGGTGAAAAGGCTGAAAATTTTGCAGAAGAGGTGAACAAGCAGAATTTGGGCTGAAAAGAGGTGAAAATTTTGCTGAAAACAGTTCAATCAGCAGAATTTCTGCTGAAAAGTGTTCTGCAGAACTCTTTTCAGAATTCTGCTGAAAAGATGTTTTTGCTGAAAATAGCTGAAAAAGCTGGGAAACTGAAAATTTTGTTGAAAAGGGGTGAAAAAGCTGAAATTGAGTTAAAAAAGTTTCTCTGCGTAAAACAGGTTTCTGCTTAAAACAGCTAAAAAGTTGAGATTTGTGCTGAAAACAGGTGTTCAAATCCCATGACCAGGATTTGAACCTGGCCCTTCTGGTCTCAAGGAAGCTACTCATCTCACTGAACTAAACTTGTTCCGACAAACACACGGGATGGAGAAACTGACAATTTTGGTAAATGAGCAGAAGCTGCTGAGTTTTGTGCTGAGAAGATGTGAAAAGCTGAAAAATTTGCAGAAAAGAGGTGAATCAGCAGAATTTCTGCAGAAAAGATGGAAAGAAGAAGAACATTGCGCTGAAAAGAGGTAAATCAGCAGAATTTCTGCTGAAAAGACGGAAAGAAGCAATCACAGTAGCTGCTCATCTCACTGAGCCAAAGCAGTTCTTGTCCCACCAAGAGATATGATGAGAAAAAAATGTGCAGGGGGGGCAAGAAGCTGAATTGTTGTGAAAAGAGGTGAAAAAGCTGAAATTCTTCTGAAAGAGCAGAACAGGCTGAAAATTTTCAGCTACTCATTGAGCCAAACTGGTTCTCACATAACTGAAAAAAAGGTGAAAAAGCTGAAAATTCTGATAAAAACATCAGAAGTGGCTGACATTTGTGCTGATAAGAGGTGAAAACGCAAACTTTCTGCTGAAAAAGAGGCAGAACAACCTGGTTCTGCTCAATTTCACCAATCAGAGGTACTGCTTCTGTCTGCTTCATCACGCTGTGTACTTGTATGTATTTCTGCCATGCAGCGTTAACAAGAATCTGAGGTCCATATTAGAAAAACTGCTAAAATCATAAAACTTTGCAGAATTGTAATAAATTAGCAATATAAATTACAGGTCTGTGATAGTGTATAAATTTGAAGTGAAAAAAAAATATTGACCAAGGTGGATTTGAACCCACGACCTTTGGGCTGCAGACCCGTGTCATTACCAATTGCGCCACCTGGAAAGGGGGCGGTACCTGAAAACCAGATTGATAACCAGTCAGAAATAGATCGCGGTGAGAGGTGAAAAACGCCGCCGTTTTTGGAGTTACAAAACGTCGTGTAACTCAAAAACTAGGAGGGCTAGCAGCGTAATTCTTGTACTGGGTGAATCAGCGGACATTGGTGTACTTTGATTGCGATTTTCATTGCTCTTTCTACTTCCATCGCGGAGATATGACGAGAGAAGAAACGGCTTCATTTTCGGAGTTTGAAAACTGAGAGGAGGACATATTTCCACCCCTCAAACAAACGTAATTTATGGCTCAACAGTAAGTTCACAGTAAAAACTGCTCATACCATGACTGTCAGTAGTGTCTGAAGATAAATTGGCAGCATGCAGATGAATCTTACAAAGAAGCTCAGAGGGAGAGACGGTGCTTGTATTTTCACCCCAAGCTGGTAGGGGGTGCTCTTTATTAAACACTTGCTTGTGCTACAATGTGCTTCAAGGGTCATTAACAGCATAACAGAACTCAGTTATGGTACTGCATTCTTCCTATAAAACAATAACTGTCAGTGACTTTGTACCATAGTATAAACACAACATTCAAGACAACAGTTAAAAGTAACGTAACCATAAACAATGAAATAAGAACATCTAAACAGCAGCACATGTCCCAAGGCATGATGGGAGAGAACTAGCTGTTCCACCAACACGCCACATTATTTATGATTTATGATTTGGCAGAAACACTGGGACTTGGTATAAATACTATGATTACATGAAATACTTTGACTTAGCAGAAATTCTGTAATCTAGCAAAAAGCACTTCAGCATAGCAGAAATTCTATGATTGAGCAGAATTACTAGGATTTAGCACAAACACTATGATTTGTCTAAAAAACCCTTTATTTTGCAGTTATATTGTGATTTGGCAGAAATACTATGCTTTGGAACAAATACCAAGATTTGGCAGAAATACTATGAGCAGTAATAATATAACATAGCAGAAATACTGTTATTTTGTGGAAATACTATGCTTTGGCACAAATACCATGATTTGGCCAAAATACTATGATTTAGCAGAAATACTAAGATGTAGTAGAAGTACTTTGATTTAACAGAAATACTATTATGGAGGAGTAATACTTTAACATGGGAGAAATATTGATACAGACACACATACACAGAGCCTAAAGGGAACAGTGGCTGTTAAGAGTCTGGGCTTGGTATATCTAGGTCAGTTAAATTAGCTGCACCTGCTGTAATCAGCCCTTACACACACAGACACAGAGAGAGGTATAAGTTTTCTGCAGTGTATTTCTCACATTCACATTCAGGATTCCCCTCGAACCTCCTGGTCTCAAGGCAGCTACTCATCTCACTGAGCCAAACTCATTCTCACAAAGAAGAGGTAGATAGACTGACAATTGTGCTGAAATTATCAGAAGCTGCTGAGAACTGTGCTGATAAGAGGCAAAAAGGATGAAAATTTTGCAGAAAAGAGGTGAATCAGCAGAATTTCTGCAGAAAAGAGGCAAAGAAGCAGAACGTTGCGCTGAAAAGAGGTGAATCAGCAGAGTTTCTGCTGAAAAGAGTTTTTTTTCTGAAAACGCCAAAAAGCTGGAATTTGTGCTGAAAAGTGGTGAAAAAAATGAAAATGTTGCTGACAAGGGGTGAAGAAGCTAAAGTATACCAAATCAAAGTGTTTGCGCCAAAACATGGTATTTCTGCCATATTGTGGTATTTCTGCCACAAAAGTTACTACATTACAACATGAATACGGATTAAAGATGAAAGAAACTGGCAACAAATTCCTCCACTACAAACCAGTCTGATACCACTTCTTTGCAGTGTTCACGTTTACTAAGGCACTACCCAAAAGGCGCCACAAGAGGGCACTCCAACACAAGAGATGACCTATGTACACTGATGCACTTAGTAACAGTCAGCCTCCTACTTAGCCACTATGTAATACAGCGATATTACAGTGTACAAATTCACATAAATTTGCAGGGGGAACAAACAAAGCAGGAACAAGCCCAAAACAATCAAATAACTGTGCTGCCATAGCTATCGCTAACTAGCACATACGCTAAAGGTAAGTAAAACCAATACACACAAGTAGCAGGGTAAACATCTTAAGCATGGAACATTAACTCACGTTTATGTGACACACACCATCCCCAACAAATACAGGATGGGCTATTTGCTCCCCTTCCCAGCAGCTCTCTCCTCAATCGTTAGCCCAGGAACGAAGGAAGACCATCTAGCTCAGAAGTCCCATGAATTCCCTCACTGCTCAGAGGCTGCTGGGTAATGTAGCTCACAATAACACAGGTTTTTCTACAAGCACAGATACTATAACATAGCAGAAATACTGTGATTTTGTTGAAATACTATGCTTTGGAACAAATACCATGATTTGGCAGAAATACTATGAGCAGTAATAATATAACATAGGAGAAATACTATTATTTGGGTGAATGCTATTGTTTGGCACAAACACTATGATTTAGCACTGTACAGAATGGTGAACATCAGTTTAATGCTGGGTGGTGCTGCAATAGTAGCTATCCTCGGTCAGAAGGAGAGGCTGGCATCCAGGGATTAGATTACCACAGGTGGAGTTTATTGGCAGTCAGATGGATGTTACAGGGAGATATGGCATACAGTAGGAGGATGTGGAGGGGTGATATGGTGTGGTTTCTATGATTAAGAACAGGGTATACATTACAACATGAATACGGATTAAAGATGAAAGAAACTGGCAACAAATTCCTCCACTACAAACCAGTCTGATACCACTTCTTTGCAGTGTTCACGTTTACTAAGGCACTACCCAAAAGGCGCCACAAGAGGGCACTCCAACACAACAGATGACCTATGTACACTGATGCACTTAGTAACAGTCAGAGGTGAAAAGGCTGAAAATTTTGCAGAAAAGAGGTGAATCAGCAGAATTTATGCAGAAAAGAGGCAAAGTAGCAGAAACTTGCGCTGAAAAGAGATGAATCAGCAGAGTTTCTGCTGAAAGAGTTTTTTTTTTCTGAAAACAGCCAAAAAAGCTGGAATTTGTGCTGAAAAGGGGTGAAAAAATGAAAATTTTGCTGAAAAGGGGAAAGAAGCTAAAGTATACCAAATCAAAGTATTTGTGCCAAAACATGGTATTTCTGCCATATTGTGGTATTTGTGCCACAAAAGTTACTACATTACAACATGAATACGGATTAAAGATGAAAGAAACTGGCAACAAATTCCTCCACTACAAACCAGTCTGATACCACTTCTTTGCAGTGTTCACGTTTACTAAGGCACTACCCAAAAGGCGCCACAAGAGGGCACTCCAACACAAGAGATGACCTATGTACACTGATGCACTTAGTAACAGTCAGCCTCCTACTTAGCCTTTACGTAATACAGCGATATTACAGTGTACAAATTCACATAAATTTGCAGGTGGAAAAAAAAAGCAGGAACAAGCCCAAAACAATCAAATAACTGGGCTGCCATAGCTATTGCTAACTAGCACATACGCTAAAGGTAACTAAAACCAATACCAACCAATGTTTTTGCAGAAACACTGTAATTTCACTCAAATACTATGAAATAGCAGTAATACTATGATTTGGCAGAAATACTATGTTTCAGTACAAATACTATGACAAAGCAGAAATACTATGACTTAGAAGTAATACTATAACAAAAGGGATTCCTCAAAATACTATGAAATTGCAGTAATTCTATGATTTGGCAGAAATACTGTACTTCGTACAAATACAATGCTTTGGTACAAATACTATATTTTGATTTGAATACTATGATTTGGCACGAGTAGTATGATTTAGTACAAATATTACGAATTGGCAGAAATACTGTGACTTAGTAGTAATACTATAACATAACAGATATACTATGATTTTGCAGACAGTCTATGTTTTTGCACAACTAGCACAATATGGCAGAAATACTATGATTTGGCACAAGTACTATGATTTAGTACAAATACTCTTATTGGCACAAATACTATGTTTCAGTAGAAATACTACGATTTGGCAGTAATACTGGGTTTTAGCACAACTACTGAGATTTGGGTGAAATACTATGATTTAGAAGAAATACTATGACTTCAGTACAAATACAATGTTTTGGTTCAAATAATATGATTTGCAAAAATACTATGATTTGGCACAAGTACCATGATTTAGTACAAATACTACAGTTTCGCTCAAATACTATGAAATTGCAGTGATACTATGATTTTGAAGGAATACTATGATTTGGTAGAAATACTATGCCTTAGTAGTAATACTATAACATAGCAGATATAATGTGATTTTGCAGACATAGTATGTTTTTGCACAAATACTACGATTTCGCTCAAATACTATGGAATTGCAGTAATACTATGATTTGGAATACTATGATTTGGTAGGAATACTATGCCTTAGTAGTAATACTATAACATAACAGATATACTATGATTTTGCAGAAATTCTATGTTTTTGCACAAATACTACAACAACTACTACTACAAATACTACAAGAAATACTATGTTTGGGCAGTAATACTATTATTTGCTATAAATACTATTATTTGGCACATATACCATAATCAGCAGATATACTATAACATAACAGAAATTCTATGACTTAGTAGTAACACTAATATAACAGAAATTTTAACTGGCCACAAATAACATGATTTGGCACAAATACCATGATTTGGCAAAAGATACCATGATTTGGCACAAATACGATCATATTGCAGAAATACTATGATTGGGTACAAATACTATGATTTGGCACAAGTACTATGAATAAGTACAAATACTATGATTTGGCAGAAATACTATGATTTAGCAGAAATACTGTTTTAACATAAATAATATCTTTTCACAGAAATTTCTGCTAAAGGTACTATTTCTGCTTTTTAGCAGAAATACTGTAATTTTGCATAAATACTATGATTTGGGATAAATACTATGATTTGGCAGATATACTATATTCAGCACATAAACTATAACATAACAGACATTCCTGCACGTAGTAGTAATCTCATAACATAAAATAAATATTATGGTTCTGCCCCAAACCATGATTTGGAACAAATACCATGATTTTTCAAAAATACTATGATTTAGCAGAAATACTATGACTGAGCAGAAGTACTAAGATGTAGTAGAAGTACTTTGATTTAGCACAAATACTATTATGGAGGAGTAATACTTTAACATGGGAGAAATATTGATATACACACACACATACACAGAGAGCAAAGTGTACAGGGGCTGTTAAGAGCCTGGGCTTGGTATATCTAGGTCAGCTAAATTGGCTGCACCTGCTGTAATCAGCACTTACACACACAGACACAGAGAGAGGTGTGAGTTTTCTGCAGTGTATTTCTCACATTCAGGATTCCCCTTGAACAAATGGCCATAATTTCCTAACCGTAGGGGCTAGAATGGTCGTTCTGACACCGTTTTGTTCAGAAGAGATGGGGAATCTGCAGGTCTTCTTAATTCAGAGATAAAATATAAATTATTGAAGATATATGACTTGTAATACACTGTAACTGAGTAGAGGCGAACCAAAACTGCCTTGACTTGCCCTCAAACAACGTTTTGTAACTCTAAATCTATATGGAGCATCAAAATCATTCTTTCACTGTAAGAAACAGCAGGCTTTGGTGAACAGTCATGGAAATTTTCAGGTCTCTGTGGAAATCCATCAAAAAGATATGACGAGAGAAAAAGTGCCTCATTTCCAGAGTTTGAAATCTGAAGAAATCTGAGCGAGGACAAATTTCCTACCCTCAAACAAGTGTAATTCATGGCCAAACGGTAATAGGTAAGGAAAAAATTCTTGAATTGTGAGCATCAGTGACGTCTGAAGATATATTGGCACAAGCGTCATGTCTCAACTTTGTTTTGTTAAGGAGATATGATGATTTGAAAATGCCTCTCATTAGAGAATTCCAGCGCTGATTTTGAAGAAACTCTCCATTGAGTTTCTATGGAGAGTTTTGAGACTTTATGTTACTCTGAGGAGATTTGCAAAAATCTATAAGTCCCACAACAATGATAGTGACATTTTCTGAAAGCCAGCAAAAATACCTACATTTTGATGTATAATTTGTGGGAGTTGAGTGGAAATTGAGCGAGTAGCAAGAAGTTGTTCAGACATGAAGAGAAAATTCAGAAAGGACAAGTGCACACTCTGAGTTAATTGCATAGCAACCATAACAACGCATGTATTTTCTGAAAAATCACAATTTTGCAACTGAAAACTTAAAGAGGTATAAAATTAAAACGGTAGAAGATCTGAAAAAGCTGAATCATTCAGGAATAGCCCAATAGTCTGAGAACATTTTAAAGTTTGAATGGAGTTTCTAGGTGAAAGTATGACAAAGTAGTTAAGTTTCAAAAACAAGCAAGTTTTAGCAGAATTGTGGAAGTTTTCCATTCATTTCAATGGGACAAATTAAAGGAAAAAAGTGTAATATTTTAAAAAGTATAAGAGTAATAAACACCAAAAGTCATTGCCGGAAAGAGCAGAAAGAGCAGAACAGTATAGAGTTTGAACTGAGAAAATCGGCAGAAAACTGTGGAAGTAGTTAAGTGCCAAAAAGTGTACGGAAGCAACTAGAAGAATAATAATAATAAAGAATAAAGAGAAACAGGAAAACAATAGTGTGGAAGCCCTTTAGGGCATCCACACAATAAAGAATAAAGAGAAACAGGAAAACAATAGTGTGGAAGCCCTTTAAGGGCATCCACACAACTAGAAAAATTTGCATTTCCTGCGAAAATGCTGTGTGGATGCCTTGACGCTGAAGCTGTCTGCTGAAAAGCTGAAAAAGATGAAAAGTTGCAAAAAGTTGTTGTGGAGAGACGGACAATTCTGCTGAAATGAGCAGAAGCTGCTGAGAATTGTGCTGATAAGAGGTGAAAAGGCTTAAAATTTTGCAGAAAAGAGGTGAATCAGAAGAATTTCTGCAGAAAAGAGGCAAAGGAGCAGAAACGTGCGCTGAAAAGAGATGAATCAGCAGAGTTTCTGCTGAAAAGAGTTTTTTTTTCTGAAAACAGCCCCAAAAAATGGAATTTGTGCTGAAAAGGGGTGAAAAAAAATGAAAATTTTGCTGAAAAGGGGTGAAGAAGGTAAAATATACCAAATGAAAGTATTTGTGCCAAAACATAGTGTTTCTGCCATATTGTGGTATTTGTGCCACAAAAGTTACTACATTACAACATGAATACGGATTAAAGATGAAAGAAACTGGCAACAAATTCCTCCACTACAAACCAGTCTGATACCACTTCTTTGCAGTGTTCACGTTTACTAAGGCACTACCCAAAAGGCGCCACAAGAGGGCACTCCAACACAAGAGATGAGGTGAATGAGCAGAATTTCTGCTGAAAAGAGGCACAAGGTTTTGTATGTAGAAAAAGAAACACTGCTGAACCATGTGTGAAATAAATAAAGAAATGAAATGAAAGAACAACCTGGTTCTGCTCAAATTCATCAATCAGAGGTACTGCCTCAGTCTGCTTCATCAGGCTGTGTACTTGTTTCTGCCATGGAGCGTTAACAAGAATCTGAGGTCCATATTAGAAAAGCTGCTAAAATCATAAAACTTTGCAGAATTGTAATAAATTAGCAATATAAATTACAAGTCTGTGATAGTGTATAAATTTGTAGTGAAAAAAAAAACGTGGACCAAGGTGGGATTGAACCCACGACCTTTGAGCTGCAGAGCCGTGTCATTACTGATTGCGCCACCTGGAAAGGGGGCGGCGGTCTGAAAGACAGATAGTTGGGCAGTCAGAAAATAGATCGCGGTGAGAGGCGAAAAACGCCGTTTTTTGGAGTTACAAAACGTTGTGTAACTCAAAAAC
This sequence comes from Oreochromis aureus, assembly GCF_013358895.1. NCBI lineage: Eukaryota > Metazoa > Chordata > Actinopteri > Cichliformes > Cichlidae > Oreochromis > Oreochromis aureus. The sequence goes on along the minus strand of NC_052944.1, from coordinate 94,191,888 downwards.
TAGGTGGGATAGAAGCATAATTCTTGTACTGGGTGAATCAGCGGACTTTGGTGTACTTTCACTGCGATTTTCATAGCTCTTTGTGCCTCCATCGCGGAGATTTGACGAGAGAAGAAACGGCTTCATTTCCAGAGTTTGAAGACTGAGAGGTGGACAGATTTCCACCCCTCAAACAAACGTAATTCATTGCTCAACGGTAAGATAACTGTAAAAACTGCTTCCACTGTGAGTGTCAGCAGTGTCTGAAGATATATTGGCACAAGCCTCATGTCCTAACTTTGCTTTGTTAAAGAGATATGGCGATTTGAAAATGCCTCCCGTTACAGAATTTCAGCTCTGAATTTCAAAACCTCCCCATAGACTTTGAATGGGGACTTGTCAGACCTTGTGTCACTCCGAGGCAAATTGCGGAAAAACGGTAAACCTCACAATAAAGATAGTGACATTGTCTGAAAGCCAGCAACAATACCTACGTTTTGATGTATAATTTGTGGGGATTGAGTGGAAATTGAGTGAGTAGCAAGAAGTTGTTTAGACATGAAGAGAAAATTCAGAACGGACCAGCACTCACTCTGACTTAATTGCATAGCAACCATAGCAACGCATGTATTTTCTGAAAAATCACAATTTTGCAACTGAAAACTTAAAGAGAGATAAGATTAAAACGGTAGAAGATCTGAAAAAGCTGAATCAGACAGGAATAGCCCAATAGTCTGAGAACATTTTAAAGTTTGAATGGAGTTTCTAGGTGAAAGTATGACAAAGTAGTTAAGTTTCAAAAACAAGCAAGTTTTAGCAGAATTGTGGAAGTTTCCCATTCATTTCAATGGGACAAATTAAAGGAAAAAAGTGTAATATTTTAAAAAGTATAACAGTAATAAACACCAAAAGTCATTGCCGGAAAGAGCAGAAAGAGCAGAACAGTATAGAGTTTGAACTGAGAAAATCGGCAGAAAACTGTGGAAGTAGTTAAGTGCCAAAAAGTGTACGGAAGCAACTAGAAGAATAACTAGAAAAATTTGCATTTCCTGCGAAAATGCTGTGTGGATGCCTTAACGCTGAAGCTGTCTGCTGAAAAGCTGAAAAAGCTGAAAAGTTGCAAAAGTTGTATGGTGGTGAAAAAGAATGTCACCCTGAGCAGGATACGAACCTGGACCTCCTGGGTGCAAAGCAGCTACTCATCTCACTGTGCCAAATTCACTCTCACAAGATAAGAGATGGAGAGACTGACAATTATGGTGAAATGAGCAGAAACTGCTGAGAATTGCGCTGATAAGAGGTGAAATGGTTGAAAATTTTGCAGAAAAGAGGTGAATCAGCAGAATTTCTGCAGAAAAGAGGCAAAGAAGCAGAACGTTGCGCTGAATAGAGGTGAATCAGCAGAATTTCTGCTGAAAAGATGTTTTGCTGAAAATAGCTGAAAAAGCTGGGAAACTGAAAATTTTGCTGGAAAGGGGTGAAAAAGCTGAAATTGAGTTGAAAAGGTTTCTCTGCGTAAAACAGGTTTCTGCTTAAAACAGCTAAAAAGTTAAGATTTGTGCTGAAAAGAGGTGTTCAAACCCCATGACCAGGATTTGAACCTGGCCCTTCTGTTCTCAAGGCAGCTACTCATCTCACTGAACTAAACTTGTTCCAACAAACACAAGAGATGGAGAAACTGACAATTTTGCTAAATGAGCAGAGGCTGCTGAGTTTTGTGCTGAGAAGAAGTGAAAAGCTGAAAAATTTGCAGAAAAGAGGTGAATCAGCAGAATTTCTGCAGAAAAGATGGAAAGAAGAATATTGCGCTGAAAGAGATAATCAGCAGAATTTCTGCTGAAAAGACGGAAAGAAGCAATCACAGTAGCTACTCATTGAGTAAAACTGGTTCTCACATAACTGAAAAAAAGGTGAAAAGCTGAAAATTCTGATAAAAACAGCAGAAGTGGCTGACATTTGTGCTGATAAGAGGTGAAAACGCAAACTTTCTGCTGAAAAGAGGCAAAACAACCTGTTTCTGCTCAAATTCACCAATCAGAGGTACTGCCTCTGTCTGCTTCATCAGGTGGGTACTTGTATGTATTTCTGCCATGGAGCGTTAACAAGAATCTGAGGTCCATATTAGAAAAGCTGCTAAAATCATAAAACTTGCGCTGAAAAGAGATGAATCAGCAGAATTTCTGCAGAAAAGAGGCAAAGAAGCAGAAACTTGCGCTGAAAAGAGATGAATCAGCAGAGTTTCTGCTCAAAAGAGTTGTCTTTTTCTGAATACAGCCAAAAAGCTGGAATTTGTGCTGAAAAGGGTGAAAAAAATGAAAATTTTGCTGAAAAGGGTGAAGAAGCTGAAAAAGCTAAAGTATACTAAATCAAAGTATTTGTGCCAAAACATAGTGTTTCTGCCATATTGTGGTACTACTACATTACAACATGAATACGGATTAAAGATGAAAGAAACTGGCAACAAATTCCTCCACTACAAACCAGTCTGATACCACTTCTTTGCAGTGTTCACTAAGGCACTACCCAAAAGGCGCCACAAGAGGGCACTCCAACACAAGAGATGAGGTGAATGAGCAGAATTTCTGCTGAAAAGAGGCAGAAGGTTCTGTATGTAGAAAAAGAAACACTGTTGAACCATGTGTGAAATAAATAAAGAAATGAAATGAAAGAACAACCTGGTTCTGCTCAAATTCACCAATCAGAGGTACTGCCTCAGTCTGCTTCATCAGGCTGTGTACTTGTTTCTGCCATGGAGCGTTAAAGAGGAATCTGAGGTCCATATTAGAAAAGCTGCTAAAATCATAAAACTTTGCAGAATTGTAATAAATTAGCAATATAAATTACAGGTCTGTGATAGTGTATCAATTTGTAGTGAAAAAAAAAACGTGGACCAAGGTGGGATTGAACCCACGACCTTTGAGCTGCAGAGCCGTGTCATTACTGATTGCGCCACCTGGAAAGGGGGCGGCGGTCTGAAAGACAGATACTTGGGCAGTCAGAAAATAGATCGCGGTGAGAGGCGAAAAACGCCGTTTTTTGGAGTTACAAAACGTCGTGTAACTCAAAAACTAGGAGGGCTATCAGCATAATTCTTGTACTGGGTGAATCAGCGGACCTTGGTGTAGTTTGACTGCACTATGATTTGGCAAAATACTATGTTTTAGCACAAAAAAATATGTTTTGGCTCAAAACTTGTATTTTGCAGTTATACTATGATTTGGAAGAAAAACTATGCTTTGGAAGAAACACTATGCTTTGGAACAAATACCATGATTTGGCAGAAATACTATGAGCACTAATAATATAACATAGCAGAAATACTATTATTTGGGTGAATGCTATTGTTTGGCACAAACACTATGATTTAGCACTGTACAGAATGGTGTACGTCAGTTTAATGCTGGGTGGTGCTGCAATAGTAGCTATCCTCGGTCAGAAGGAGAGGCTGGCATCCAGGGATTAGATTACCACAGGTGGAGTTTATTGGCAGTCAGATGGATGTTACAGGGAGATATGGCATACAGTAGGAGGATGTGGAGGGTGATATGGTGTGGTTTCTATGATTAAGAACAGGGTATACATTACAACATGAATACAGATTAAAGATTAAAGAAACTGGCAACAAATTCCTCCACTACAAACCAGTCTGATACCACTTCTTGCAGTGTTCACATTTACTAAGGCACTACCCAAAAGGCGTCACAAGAGGGCACTCCAACACAAGAGATGACCTATGTACACTGATGCACTTAGTAACAGTCAGCCTCCTACTTAGCCACTACGTAATACAGCGATATTACAGTGTACAAATTCACATAAATATGATTTGGCAGAAATACTAAACTTTGGCACAAATACTATAATTGAGTACAAGTACTCTAAGATAACAGAAATACTATGATTTAGCAGAAATACAATGTTTTTGCAGAAACACTGTAATTTCACTCAAATACTATGAGATAGCAGTAATACTATGATTTGGCAGAAATACTACGTTTTAGTACAAATACTATGACAAAGCAGAAATACTATGACTTAGAAGTAATACTATCACAAAAGGGATTCCTCAAAATACTATGAAATTGCAGTAATTCTATGATTTGGCAGAAATACGGTACTTCATACAAATACAATGCTTTGGTACAAATACTATATTTTGGTTTGAATACTATGATTTGCAACAAATACTATGATTTGGCACGAGTAGTATGATTTAGTACAAATACTACGAATTGGCAGAAATACTGTGACTTAGTAGTAATACCATAACATAACAGATATACTGTTATGTTGCAGACAGTCTATGTTTTTGCACAAATACCACAATATGGCAGAAATACTATGTTTTAGCACAAATACTATGATTTGGTATAAATACTATGTTTTGGCACATATACCTTATTCAGCAGATATACTATAACATAACAGAAATTCTACGACATAGTAGTAATACTATAACATAACCCACATATTAATTGGGCACAAATACTATAATTTGGCACAAGTACCATGTTTTGCAAAATCCCATAATTTGGCACAAATACTATGATATGGCAGAAATACTATGATTGGGTACAAATACTATGATTGGGCAGAAATACTATGTTTCAGTACAAATACTATGATTTAGCAGAAATACTATGTTTTAACATAAATACTATTTTTGGCAGAAATTTCTGCTAAAAGGTACTATTTCTGCCTTTTGGCAGAAATACTGTAATTTGGCATAAATACTATGATTTGGGATAAATACTATGATTTGACAGATATACTATATTCAGTATATATACTATAACATAACAGAAATACTTCCACCTAGTAGTAATACTATAATATATCAGAAATATTCTGATTTGGCCCCAAAACCATGATTTGGCACAAATACCATGACTTGGCAAAAATACTATGATTTAGCAGAAATACTATGATTGAGCAGAAGTACTAAGATGTAGTAGAAGTACTTTGATTTAGCAGAAATACTATTATGGAGGAGTAATACTTTAACATGAGAGAAATATTGAGACACACACACATACACAGAGCGCAAAGTGAACAGGAGCTGTTAAGAGTCTGGGCTTGGTATATCTAGGTCAGTTAAATTAGCTGCACCTGCTGTAATCAGCCCTTACACACACAGACACAGAGAGAGGTGTGAGTTTTCTTCAGTGTATTTCTGACATTCAGGATTCCCCTCGAACAAATGGCCATAATTTCCTAACCGTAGGGGGCTAGAACGGTCATTCTGACACCGTTTTGTTCAGAAGAGATGGGAAATCTGGAGGTCTTCATAATTCAGAGATAAAATATAAATTATTGAAGATATATGACTTGTAATACACTGTAACTGAGTAGAGGCGAAGCAAAACTGCCTTGACTTGCCCTCAAACAACGTTTTGTAACTCTAAATCTATATGGAGCATCAAAATCATTCTTTCACTGTAAGAAACAGCAGGCTTTGGTGAACAGTCATGGGAATTTTCAGGTCTCTGTGGAAATCCATCAAAAGATATGATGAGAGAAAAAAGTGCCTCATTTCCAGAGTTTGAAATCTGAAGAGATCTGAGCAAGGCATGAAATTCCTACTCTCAAACAAGTGTAATTCATGGCCAAACGGTAATAGGTGATAAAAAACTTTTTGACTTGTGAGCATCAGGAGTGTCTGAAGATATATTTGCACAAGCGTCATGTCTCAACTTTGTTTCGTTAAGGAGATATGACGATTTAAAAATGCCTCTCATTAGAGAAATACAGCGGTGATTTTGAACAAACTCTCCATAGACTTTCTATGGACAATTTTCAGACTTTGTGTTACTCTGAGGAGATTTGCAAAAAATCTATAACTCCCACAACAATGATAGTGACATTTTTTGAAAGCCAGCAAAAATACCTACGTTTTGATGTATAATTTGTGGGGGTTGAGTGGAAATTGGGCGAGTAGCAAGAAGTTGTTGGAACATGAAGAGAAAATTCCGAATGGATGAGTGTCCACTCTGAGTTAATTGCATAGCAACCATAACAACGCATGTATTTTCTGAAAAATCACAATTTTGCAACTGAAAACTTAAAGAGGTATAAGATTAAAACGGTAGAAGATCTGAAAAAGCTGAATCAGACAGGAATAGCCCAATAATCTGAGAACATTTTAAAGTTTGAATGGAGTTTCTAGGTGAAAGTATGACAAAGTAGTTAAGTTTCAAAAACAAGCAAGTTTTAGCAGAATTGTGGAAGTTTTCCATTCATTTCAATGGGACAAATTAAAGGAAAAAAGTGTAATATTTTAAAAAGTATAACAGTAATAAACACCAAAAGTCATTGCCGGAAAGAGCAGAAAGAGCAGAACAGTATAGAGTTTGAACTGAGAAAATCGGCTGAAAACTGAGGAAGTAGTTAAGTGCCAAAAAGTGTACGGAAGCAACTAGAAGAATAATAATAATAAAGAATAAAGAGAAACAGGAACTCAATAGTGTGGAAGCCCTTTAAGGGCATCCACACAATAATAATAAAGAATAAAGAGAAACAGGAAAACAATTGTGTGGAAGCCCTTTAGGGCATCCACACAATAATAAAGAATAAAGAGAAACAGGAACTCAATAGTGTGGATGCAAAAAGCATCCACACAATAAAGAGAAACAGGAACTCAATAGTGTGGATGCATAAAGCATCCACACAATAATATAGTGGAATAAAGAATAAAGAGAAACAGGAACTCAATAGTGTGGAAGCCCTTTAGGGCATCCACACAATAATAATAAAGAATAAAGAGAAACAGGAACTCAATAGTGTGGATGCTTAAAGCATCCACACAACTAGAAAAATTTGCATTTCCTGCGAAAATGCAGTGTGGATGCTTTAAAGCTGAAGCTATCTGCTAAAAATAGCTGAAAAAGCTAAAATGTAGAAAAAAATTGTAATAAATTTGCAGAAGCAAAAAAACTTAGCGAAAATGTAATTACTTAGCAGAACTGCAATAATGTAAAGAAAACATAATACTTGGCAGAAATAGAATAATATAGCACAACTTAGCAGCAGAAATTAGAATAAATATTGTAACTTAGCAGAAACATGATAACATTTCAGAAATACAGGATTTTAGCAAACATGGTACAAGATTACAGAGACACTTTATTTAAACAAAAATACCTAAACATTGCAGAAATACTGTGATTTAGGACAAATACTACAACATAGCAGAAATGCTGTGATTCAGCAAATATACTATGCTATGGCACAAATAGAAAGAATATGCTCAAATACTATGATTTTGCTCAAATACTATGATTAAGCAATAATACTAAGATTTAGCAGAAATACTGTATTTAGCACAAATACCGAAAAGTAGCAGAAATACTTTAATTTAGCATAATAGTAATAACTTACACAATTACAAATATGGACACATATGGAAATACACATGCACAGAGACACACACAGGATCCAATTCAATCAACCAGTGTAAATATATTGAATTTAAATCATACAATAAGATGCTCCCATAAAAAGGCTCTCTCTCCCTCTCTCTCTGTCACACACACACACACACACACACACACACACACACACACACACACCAACAGCAACAGCAGGGGCTGTACAAACAGTGTTTCCTGTACGTTTCTAGGTGGGTCAAAAAGTCTGGAGCTGCACAATTTCAATCCACCAATCACAGAGGGTGTGTACTTTTTCCCGCCAAAAAAGGTGCACCCTTACACACATGGAGGAACAGAGAGGGAGACCGTTTTTTGCTGTCTATTTCTCATATTGAGGATTCCCCTTAAACAAATGACAATAATTTCCCAACCGTAGAGGCTAGAGCAGTCATTCTTAGACCGTTTTGTTCAGAAGAGATGGAGGAATTGTCAAGTGTTTTCTATTTAAAATAAAAATATGAATTTTTAGATATATATTACGTGTATGACTGGTTGGTTTACAAGCCATGAAGGCCCCAATATGCAAATTTGAATGCCTCAGCCCTCAGATATGATTGGCTGGCTGGGAAGCCGTGCAGGCCCTGATATGTAAATTCGAATGTCCCTGTGCTCACAGAGGATTGGCTGCCTAGGGACCTGGCAGAAATATATAGAAATAGTATGATTAAGCATAAATACTACATTCAGTAGAAATATTATGTTTTAGCACAAATACTATAAAATAGCAGAAATACTATATTTAGCACAAACACTGAAAAGTGGCAGAAATATTTTAACTTAACATAAACTATATGATTTAGCAGAATAGTAATAACTTACATAGAAATATTGGAAAAGCAAAATGGAAAGCTGAAAAAAACCTGAACATGGTTAGGTTACAAAACTACTTGTTGTTCAACTGTGAAAAATTGGCACAAATGAAAAAAAAGCAAGACAGAAGAGCAAGCAGATACACACAATTACAAACATGGACAAATATGTAAACACACATGCACAGACAGACACACACAGGATGGATGCTAGTCAACCAGTCTGAATATATTCAATGTCATTCCTACAATGAGATGCTACAAAAAAAGGTCTCCCTGTCTCTCTCTGTCACACACACACACACACACACACACACACACACACACACACACACACACACAGCAGCAGCAGCAGCAGCAGCAGCAGTAAGTGAACAAACAGGGGCTGTACATACAGTGATTCCTGTACTTTCTAGGTGGGTCAAAAAGCCTTGAGCTACTAAATTTGAATCCACCAATCAGAGAGGCTGTGTACTTTTTCCCGCCAAAACAGGTGCAGCAATTTTTACACACACGCAGCACAGAGACAGGATATTGGTAGTCTATTTCTCATAGTGAGGATTCCCCTCAAACAAATGACCATAATTTCCTAACTGTAGGGGCTAGAGCGGTCATTCTTATACTGTTTTGTTCAGAAGAGATGTGGGAATCTTTAAGTGTTGACTATTTAAAATAAAAATATGAATTATTAGAGATATATGACATAGATGTTTGGCTGGCTTAGAAGCCATGAAGGCCCAGATATGCAAATTTGAATGTCTCAGACCTCATATATGATTGGCTGGCTTAGAAGCCATGAAATCCCCAATATGCAAATTTGAATGGCTCAGCCCTCAGATATGATTGGCTGGCTGGGAAGCCGTGCAGGCCCTGATTTGTAAATTTGAATGTCTCAGACCTCAGATATGATTGGCTGGCTTGGAAAACGTGCAGACCCTCATATGCAAATTTGAATGTCTCAGTCCTCACAGAGGATTGGCTGCCTGGGGACCTGGCAGTAATATATGGAAATAGTATGATTAAGAATAAATACTACATTTATTAAAAATACTACATTTTAGCAATAATACTATAAAAAGCAGAAATACTCTATTTGGCACAAATCCATTAAAAAGCAGAAATAGTATGATTAAGTATAAATACTACATTTAGTAGAAATACTATATTTTAGCACAAATCCTATAAAAAGCAGAAATACTTTAATTTAGCAGAAATACTATATTAAGCACAAATCCTATAAAAAGCAGAAATACTATATTAAGCAATATAAATATCCTATAAAAATCCTATAAAAAGCAAAAATACTGTACTATGATTTGGTAGAAAAGTATAATTAATCAGAAATACTATATTTGGCAGAAATACTATATTTAGCACAAATCTTATAAAATAGCAGAAATAGTATAATTTAGCACAACAGTAATAACTTAAACAGAAAAATTGGAAAAGCAAAATGGACAGCTGTAAAAATGCTGAACATGCTGAGGGTCCCTCAAATACACTTGTTAAATGAAAAAAAACTCAGCAAAAAAAAGTATAACAGTCACACAATCACAAATATGGACACATATGGAAACACACATGCACAGAGAGACACACACAGGATCAAATTCAGTCAACCAGTCTAAATATATTGAATTTAAATCATACAATAAGATGCTCCCATAAAAAGGCTCTCTCTCCCTCTCTCTCTCTCTGTCACACACACACACACACACACACACACACACAGGGAGAGAGGAGCAACTTTCTAGGTCGGTCAAGCAGCCTGGGAGCTGCTAAATTTGAATCCACCAATCAGAGAGGCTGTGTACTTTTTTCCGCCAAAAGAGGTGCAGCCGTTTTTACACACTCAGCACAGAGAGAGACAGGATTTCTGCAGTGTATTTCTCATATTGAGGATTCCCCTCAAACAAATGGCTGTAATTTCTTAACTGCAGGGGCTAGAGCGGTCATTCTTATGATGTTTTGTTCAGAAGAGATGTGGAAATCTTCAAGTGTTGACTATTTAAAATAAAAATATGAATTATTAGAGATATATGACATAGATGTTTTGCTGGCTTAGAAGCCATGAAGGCCCAGATATGCAAATTTGAATGTCTCAGACCTCATATATGATTGGCTGGCTTAGAAGCCATGAAATCCCCAATATGCAAATTTGAATGCCTCAGCCCTTAACCCTCTGGGGTCCAGGGTATAATTGGCCGTTTTTGACTACTTTTGATTTTACCTCTATATTTCACCTTTAAAATATGTTTTTCTTGCCTTGTTTGGTATCATTATTTTCAGCACAACCTCAAATATCTGAAATTTGAGTTATTTTTTCATTTTGGTATACTATATTAGCACAGTTGATCTAAATTCAGACAAAAAAATTCAAAATCCGAGTAGAAAAAAGATATATTTTTTACTGTAAAACCCACAAACATGTTTAACGAATCATTTTCATAACTTGAAATGCAAATAGAAATTGTACATTTCTAAAAATTATGCACAAGTTTTGCAAACAACAAAGTTATATGGTACTATTTACCTAAAAATGCAGCCAAGGCCTCAGGCGTTTTTTATATAACCATTTAAATCTATTTACAGAACAATCAGGTGTGCTGCATCAAATAAGAAGGCACACAAATTATTTGTGCCAGTCCAAAAAATGTAGTTTGTGTTCAGTATAAGACAGAGGAGAACAGCACAGGCCTAAACCCTGCAGGTCTGACTGCAGGAGGTGCATCAGTCCAGTTTTCCATGTGGGAACAGCGTTTACACTGGAATCTGCCTTTGACGGCTTTTTTTGGAGAAAATATGAAATTCAGCAGTATAACTGACACACAATATAAGACAATAACTACACAACAAACTAACTATAGCCTCCAAACACGCTAAACATCACTAATGTCTCACATATGAAAACTCTCTCTCTCTTTTCGCCGCCGCCCGCTTTCAATGGGTGTCACTCCTAAAAACTTCCCCTTCTCCCTAAACAACCAAATGTCACATGTTGCCATATCATTTTTTTGATTGGCTGACATGGTAAACTTTAACACCAATAGGGAAGGGGTGTTTTTCCTTTTTCTTTTTTCACTCGCAAGCGGAGAGTGTTTGCTAGCGCTGTCTGTAGAAAACGCCGTTTTTACCGTTCTTCCCGCTGTAAACACCACTGTTTTGTTCAGAAAAAAACATCGCGTGTATTTTTTATCATAACTCTGGTTTTACGTGGCCCATCGACACAATTCAAAAACTGGTATATAGTTTGAAGTCCGCACTTTCGACCCAAGTTGAAATGGAGGCTCTGACTCACTGCATCTTGTAGCTGTGTCGTCTTAAATTGGTCATGTGATTTTGACGCGCCGGCGCGTCAGGCGACCCCAGAGGGTTAAATATGATTGGCTGGCTGGGAAGCTGTGCAGGCCCTGATTTGTAAATTTGAATGTCTCAGACCTCAGATATGATTGGCTGGCTTGGAAGCCGTGCAGGCCTTGATATGCAAATTTGAATGTCTCAGTCCTCACAGAGGATTGGCTGCCTGGGGACCTGGCAGAAGTATATAGAAATAGTATGATTAAGCATAAATACTACATTTATTAGAAATACCATATTTTAGCAATAATACTATAAAAAGCAGAAATACTCTATTTGGCACAAATCCATTAAAAAGCAGAAATAGTATGATTAAGCATAAATACTACATTTAGTAGAAATACTATATTTTAGCACAAATACTATAAAAAGCAAAAATACTATAATTTAGCAGAAATACTATATTAAGCACAAATCCTAGAAAAACCAGAAATACTATATTAAGCATATAAATATCCTATAAAAATCCTATCAAAAGCAAAAATACTGTACTATGATTTGGTAGAAAAACTATAATTAATCAGAAATACTATATATATATATAGTCAAAAACAAGCAAGTTTTAGCAGAATTGCAGAAGTTTCCCATTCATTTCAATGGGACAAATTAAAGGAAAAAAAGCTTAATATTTTAAAAAGTATAAGAGTATAAAATACCAAAAGATATAGCCATCATTAGCAGAAATAGCAGAATAGTTTAAAATTTGAACGGTGAAAATCGGCTAAAAATTGTGGAAGTAGATCCACGGCGAAAAAGTGTACGGAAGTCCTAAGAATAATAATAAAGAACTAGAAAAATTTGCATTTCCTGCGAAAATGCAGTGTGGATGCTTTAAAGCTGAAGCTGTGTGCTGAAACTAGCTGAAAAGGCTGAAAAGTTGCAGAAATTGTAAAAAACTTTGCAGAAGCAAAGGAACTTTGCTGAAATGTAGTAACTTAGCAGAACTGCAATATCTTAGAGGAAACATAATACTTGGCAGAAATACAATAGCATAGCAGAACCTAGCAGAAATATTGTAACTTACCAGAAACACGATAACTTCTCAAAAATACAAGAATTTAGGAGAAATAGTATAAGATAACAGAAAGAACATGTTTAGCCAAACATTCTTAAACATTACAGAAATACTATGATTTAGAGAAACAGTACCACATAGCAGAAATGCTGTGATTTACCAGAGACACTGTAATATACTATGAATATTGTAATTTTAAATAAATACTATGTTTTAGCAAAAATACTATAATTTGGCAGAAATACTATCATTTGGCAGAAATACTATATTTCAGCACAAATACTATAAAATTGCAGAAATCCTATAAAAAGCAGAAATACTGTACTATGCTTTGGTAGAAAAACTATAATTAATCAGAAATACTATATTTAGCACAAATCTTATAAAATAGCAGAAATAGTATGATTTAGCAGAAATACTGAAAAGCAGCAGAAATGCTATGATTTAGCACAATAGTAATAACTTAATTAGTTGCTCAACATGCTATGGGTCCCTCAAATATACTTGTTAAATGAAAAAAAATTGGCAAAAAAAAAACTATAACAGCCAGACAATCACAGATATGGACACATATGGAAACACACATGCAGAGAGAGACACACACAGGATCAAATTCAGTCAACCAGTCTAAATATATTGAATTTAAATCATACAATAAGATGCTCCCATAAAAAGGCTCTCTCTCCCTCTCTCTCTCTGTCACACACACACACACACACACACACACACACACACACACACACACACACACACACACACACAAGAGGGAGAGAGAAGCAAGTTTCTAGTTCAGTGAAACAGCTGTGAGCTGCTAAATTTGAATCCACCAATCAGAGAGGCTGTGTACCTTTTCCCGCCAAAACAGGTGCAGCTGTTTTTACACACATGCAGGACAGAGAGAGACAGGATTTCTGCAGTGTATTTCTCATAGTGAGGATTCCCCTCAAACAAATGACCATAATTTCCTAACCGTAGGGGCTAGAATGGTCATTCTTACACCGTTTTGTTCAGAAGAGATGGGGGAATCTTCAGGTGTTGACAATTTATCATTAAAATATGAATTTTTAGAGATATATGACATGGATGACTTGTTGGCTTAGAAGCCACGAAGGCCCCAATATGCAAATTTGAATGCCTCAGTCCACATATATGATTGGCTGGCTGGGAAGCCATCCAGGCCCTGATTTGTAAATTTGAATATCTCAGTCCTCAGAGGATTGGTTGCCTGGGGACCTGGCAGAAATATGTAGTAATAGTATGATTAAGCATAAATACTACATTTAGCAGAAATACTGTATTAAGCACAAATCCTATTAAAAGCAAAAATACTATATTAATCACAAATCCTATAAAAAGCAGAAATACTATATTAAGCAATATTAATATCCTATAAAAATCCTATAAAAAGCAAAAATACTGTACTATGATTTGGTAAGAAAAACTATAATTTATCAGAAATACTATATTTGGCAGAAATACTATATTTAGCACAAATACTATATTTAGCACAAATCTTATAAAATAGCAGAAATAGTATAATTTAGCACAATAGTAATAACTTAAACAGAAAAATTGGAAAAGCAAAATGGACAGCTGAAAAAATGCTGAACATGCTGAGGGTCCCTCTAATATACTTGTTAAATGAAAAAAAAACTCAGCAAAAAAAGTATAACAGTCACACAATCACAAATATGGACACATATGGAAACACACATGCACAGAGAGACACACACAGGATCAAATTCAGTCAACCAGTCTAAATATATTGAATTTAAATCATACAATAAGATGCTCCCATAAAAGGCTCTCTCTCCCTCTCTCTCTCTCTCTCACACACACACACACACACACACACACACACACACACACACACACACACACACACACACACACAGGGAGAGAGGAGCAAGTTTCTAGGTCAGTCAAGCAGCCTGGGAGCTGCTAAATTTGAATCCACCAATCAGAGAGGCTGTGTACCTTTTCCCGCCAAAACAGGTGCAGCTGTTTTTACACACATGCAGCACAGAGAGAGACAGGATTTCTGCAGTGTATTTCTCATAGGGAGGATTCCCCTCAAACAAATGACCATAATTTCCTAACCGTAGGGGCTAGAATGGTCATTCTTACACCGTTTTGTTCAGAAGAGATGGGGGAATCTTCAAGTGTTGACAATTTATCATTAAAATATGAATTATTAGAGATATATGACATAGATGTTTGGCTGGCTTAGAAGCCATGAAGGCCCAGATATGCAAATTTGAATGTCTCAGACCTCATATATGATTGGCTGGCTTAGAAGCCATGAAATCCCCAATATGCAAATTTGAATGCCTGAGCCCTCAGATATGGTTGGCTGGCTGGAAAGCCGTGCAGGCCCTGATTTGTAAATTTGAATGTCTCAGACCTCAGATATGATTGGCTGGCTTGGAAGCCGTGCAGGCCTTGATATGCAAATTTGAATGTCTCAGTCCTCACAGAGGATTGGCTGCCTGGGGACCTGGCAGAAATATATAGAAATAGTATGATTAAGCATAAATACTACATTTAGTAGAAATATTATGTTTTAGCACAAATACTATAAAAAGCAAAAATACTATAATTTAGCAGAAATTCTATATTAAGCACAAATCCTATAAAAAGCAGAAATACTGTACTATGATTTGGTAGAAAAACTATAATTAATCAGAAATACTATACTTGGCAGAAATACTATATTTAGCACAAATCTTATAAAATAGCAGAAATAGTATAATTTAACAGAATAGTAATAACTTAAACAGAAAAATTGGAAAAGCAAAATAGACAGCTGAAAAAATGCTGAACATGCTGAGGGTCCCTCAAATACACTTGTTAAATGAAAAAAAAACTCAGCAAAAAAAAAATAACAGCCACACAATCACAAATATGGACACATATGGAAACACACATGCAGAGAGACACACACACACAAGATCCAATTCAGTCAACCAGTCTAAATATATTGAATTTGAATCTTACAATGAGAGCATCCTATAAAAAAGCTTTCTCTCTCTCTCTCTCTCTCTCTCTCTCTCTCTGTCACACACACACACACACACACACACACACACACACACACACACACACACACATACACACACACTCACAGAGGAACAGAGAAGAAACTTTCTAGGTCATTCAAGCAGCCTGGGAGCTGCTAAATTTGAATCCACCAATCAGAGAGGCTGTGTACTTTTTCCCGCCAAAACAGGTGCAGGCTTTGTACACACAGCACAGAGAGAGACAGGATTTCTGCAGTGTATTTCTCATAGTGAGGATTCCTCTCAAACAAATGGCCATAATTTCCTAACCGTAGGGGCTAGAATGGTCATTCTTACACCGCTTTTGTTCAGAAGAGATGGGGAATCTTCAAGTGTTGACAATTTATCATTAAAATATGAATTATTAAAGATATTTGACTTGTAATGCACCATAACTGAGTAGAGGCGAAGCAAAAACTGCCTTGACCTCCCCTCAAACAATGCTTTCTAACTCTAAATCTATTTGGAGTGTCGATATCATTCTTTCACCGTAAGAGACAGCAGGCTTTGGTGAACAGTCATGGAAATTTTCAGGTCTCTGTGGAAATCCATCAAAAAGATATGACGAGAGAAAAAAGTGGTTCATTTCCAGAGTTTGAAAGCTGAAGAAATCTGAGCGAAGGACGAATTTCCTACCCTCAAACAAGTCTAACTCATTTCAGAACGGTAATAGGTGAGAAAATAATTCTTGAACTGTGAGCGTCAGGAGTGTCTGAAGATATACGGGGACAAGCCTTATGTTTTTACTTCGCTTCGTTAAGGAGATATGACGATTCAAATATGCCTCTCATTACAGAAATCAAGCGGTGATTTTGAACAAACTCTCCATTGACTTTCTATGGAGAGTTTTCCGACTTTGTGTTGGTCTGAGGAGATTTGCCAAAATTCTATAAATCTCACAACAATGATGGTGACATTTTCTGAAAGCCAGCAAAAATACCTACGTTTTGATGTATAATTTGTGGAAGTTGAGTGAAAATTGACCAAGTAGCAAGAAGTTGTTCGGACATGAAGAGAAGACTGCGAAACCTACAGTGGCACACTGGAAGCCAAGTGCATAGCAACCATAACAACGCATGTATTTTGTGAAAAATCATAATTTTGCAACTTAAAACTTAAAGAGGGATAAGATGAAAACGGTAACAGATATGAAAAAGCTGAATCATTAATGAATAGCCCAATAATTTGTGAACATTTTAAAGTTTGAATGGTTGTTCTACGCGAAAGTAGGAAAAAGTAGTTAAGTTTGAAAAACAAGCAAGTTTTAGCAGAATTGCGGAAGTTTTCCATTCATTTCAATGGGACAAATTAAAGGAAAAAAGCTTAATATTTTAAAAAGTATAATAGCATAAAATAGCAAAAATCATTGCCGGAAAGAGCAAAAATAGCAGAATAGTTTAAAATTTGAACGGTGAAAATAGCACAAAAATTGTGGAAGTAGTTCCATGGCGAAAAACGTACGGAAGCAACTTGAAGAATAATAAAGAACTAGAAAAATTTGCATTTCCTGCGAAAATGCAGTGTGGATGCTTTAAAGCTGAAGCTGTCTGCTGAAACAAGATGAAAAAGCTGAAAAGTTGCAGAAATTGTAAAAAATTTGCAGAAGCAAAGGAAATTTGCTAAAATGTAATAACTTAGCAGAACTGCAATATCTAAGAGGAAACATAATACTTGGCAGAAATACAATAGCATAGCAGAAGTTAGCAGAAATATTGTAACTTAGCAGAAACATGATAACTTCTCAAAAATACAAGAATTTAGGAGAAACAGTATAAGATAACAGAAAGAATAGATTTAGCCAAAAATACTTAAACATTACAGAAACACTATGATTTAGAAAAATAGTACAACATAGCAGAAATATTGTGATTTACCAGAGACACTGTGATGAACTATGAATATTGTAATTTTAAATTAATACTATGTTTAAGGGCAAATACTATAATTTGACAGAAATACTATCATTTGGCAGAAATGCTATGTTTCAGCACAAATACTGTGGTTTAGCCCAAATATTATAACATAGCAGAAATACAATTATATAGCAGAAATGCTATATCTGGAAAGAAAAAATATAGTAGAAATAGTATGATTTAGCAGAAATACTGTAATCAGCACATATACTGTAACATGACAGAAATTCCTCCACTTAGTAGTAATACTATAACATAACACAAATGTTATGATTTGGCACAAAAACCATGATTTGGCAAAAATACTATGATTTAGCAGAAATACTATGATTGAAGAGAAGTACTAAGATGTAGTAAAAGTACTTTGATTTAAGAGAAATACAATTATGGAGGAGTAATACTTTAAAATGGGAGAAATATTGATACACACACACATACACAGAGCCTAAAGGGAAGAGTATTTGTGCCATGGAGTGTTAAGAATGTGAGGTCCATACTAGAAAAGCTGCTAAAATGATAAAAGTTTTGAGAATTGTAATAAATGATCAAAAGGAATTACTGGTCTGTGATAGTGTATTAATTTGTAGGGCAAAAACCACATTGGCCAAGGTGGAGTCGAACCCACGACCTTTGGGTTGCAGACCCGTGTCATTTCCAACTGCGCCACTGGGAAAGACAATGAGATCCTGGAAAACAGGGTGATGAGCAGTCAGAATCAGATCGCGATGACAGGCGAAGAATGGCGTTTTTTGGAGTTACAAAACGTTGTGTAACTCAAAAACTAGGTGAACTAGAAGCATAATTCTTGTACTGGGTGTATCAGCGGACCTTGGTGTACTTTGACTGCGATTTTCATTGCTCTTTGTATATGCGTCGCTGAGATATGACGAGAGAAGAAACGGCAGACCTCAGATATGATTCTTATACTGGTCATTCTTATACTGTTTTGTTCAGAAGAGATGTGGGAATATTTAAGTGTTGACTATTTAAAATAAAAATATGAATTATTAGAGATATATGACATAGATGTTTGGCTGGCTTAGAAGCCATGAAGGCCCAGATATGCAAATTTGAATGTCTCAGACCTCATATATGATTGGCTGGCTTAGAAGCCATGAAATCCCCAATATGCAAATTTAAATGCCTCAGACCTCAGATATGATTGGCTAGTTGGGAAGCCGTGCAGGCTCTGATTTGTAAATTTGAATGTCTCAGACCTCAGATATGATTGGCTGGCTGGGAAGCCGTGCAGACCCTGATATGCAAATTTGAATGTCTCAGTCCTCACAGAGGATTGGCTGCCTGGGGACCTGGCCTAATATATGGAAATAGTACGATTAAGCATAAATACTACATTTATTAGAAATGCTATATTTTAGCAATAATACTATAAAAAGCAGAAATACTCTATTTGGCACAAATCCATTAAAAAGCAGAAATAGTAAGATTAAGCATAAATACTGCATTTAGTAGAAATACTATATTTTAGCACAAATACTATAAAAAGCAAAAATACTATAATTTAGCAGAAATACTATATTAAGCACAAATCCTATAAAAACCAGAAATACTATATTAAGCAATATAAATATTCTATAAAAATCCTATAAAAAGCAAAAATACTGTACTATGATTTGGTAGAAAAACTATAATTAATCAGAAATACTATATTTGGCAGAATTACTATATTTAGCACAAATCTTATAAAATAGCAGAAATAGTATAATTTAGCACAATAGTAATAACTTAAAAAAATCAGCAAAAAAAAGTATAACAGTCACACAATCACAAATATGGACACATATGGAAACACACATGCACAGAGAGACACACACAGGATCAAATTCAGTCAAGCAGTCTAAATATATTGAATTTAAATCATACAATAAGATGCTCCCATAAAAAGGCTCTCTCTCCCTCTCTCTCTGTCACACACACACACACACACACACACACACACACACACACACACACACACACACACTTTCTAGGTCAGTCAAGCAGCCTGGGAGCTGCTAAATTTGAATCCACCAATCAGAGAGGCTGTGTACTTTTTCCCGCCAAAACAGGTGCAGCCGTTTTTACACATGCAGCACAGAGAGAGACAGGATTTCTGCAGTGTATTTCTCATATTGAGGATTCCCCTCAAACAAATGGCTGTAATTTCCTAACCGTAGGGGCTAGGACGGTCATTCTTATACTGTTTTGTTCAGAAGAGATGTGGGAATATTTAAGTGTTGACTATTTAAAATAAAAATATGAATTATTAGAGATATATGACATAGATGTTTAGCTGGCTTAGTAGCCATGAAGGCCCAGATATGCAAATTTGAATGTCTCAGACCTCATATATGATTGGCTGGCTTAGAAGCCATGAAATCCCCAATATGCAAATTTGAATGCCTCAGACCTCAGATATAATTGGCTGGCTGGGAAGCCGTGCAGACCCTGATATGCAAATTTGAATGTCTCAGTCCTCACAGAGGATTGGCTGCCTGGGGACCTGGCCTAATATATGGAAATAGTATGATTAAACATAAATACTACATTTAGTAGAAATACTATATTTTAGCACAAATACTATAAAAAGCAAAAATACTATAATTTAGCAGAAATACTATATTAAGCACAAATTATATAAAAAGCAGAAATACTATATGTAGCTTGCTATCGCCAGTGTGTCAATGTGTGTGTGAATGGGTGAATGACTGAATGTAGTGTAAAGCGCTTTGGGGTCCTATGGACTAGAAAAGCGCTATACAAATGCAGGCCATTTACCATTTATATTAAGCAATATAAATATCCTATAAAAATCCTATAAAAAGCAGAAATACTGTACTATGATTTGGTAGAAAAACTATAATTATTCAGAAATACTATATTTGGCAGAAATACTATATTTAGCACAAATCTTATAAAATAGCAGAAATAGTATAATTTAGCACAATAGTAATAACTTAAACAGAAAAATTGGAAAAGCAAAATGGACAGCTGAAAAAATGCTGAACATGCTGAGGGTCCCTCAAATGTACTTGTTAAATGAAAAAAAACTCAGCAAAAAAAGTATAATAGTCACACAATCACAAATATGGACACATATGGAAACACACATGCACAGAGAGACACACACAGGATCAAATTCAGTCAACCAGTCTAAATATATTGAATTTAAATCATACAATAAGATGCTCCCATAAAAAGGCTCTCTCTCCCTCTCTCTCTGTCACACACACACACACACACACACACACACACACACACACACACACACACACACGGGGAGAGAGGAGCAACTTTCTAGGTCAGTCAAGCAGCCTGGGAGCTGCTAAATTTGAATCCACCAATCAGAGAGCCTGTGTACTTTTTCCCGCCAAAACAGGTGCAGGCTTTGTACACACAGCACAGAGAGAGACAGGATTTCTGCAGTGTATTTCTCATAGTGAGGATTCCTCTCAAACAAATGACCATAATTTCCTAACCGTAGGGGCTAGAACGGTCATTCTTACACTGTTTTGTTCAGAAGAGATGGGGGAATCTTCAAGTGTTGACAATTTATCATTAAAATATGAATTATTAAAGATATTTGACTTGTAATGCACCATAACTGAGTAGAGGCAAGCGAAAACTGCCTTGACTTGCCCTCAAACAACGCTTTCTAACTCTAAATCTATTTGGAGTATCGATATCATTCTTTCACCGTAAGAGACAGCAGGCTTTGGTGAACAGTCATGGAAATTTTCAGGTCTCTGTGGAAATCCAACAAAAAGTTATGACGAGAGAAAAAAGTGGTTCATTTCCAGAGTTTGAAATCTGAAGAAATCTGAGCGAAGGACGAATTTCCTACCCTCAAAGAAGTCTAACTCATTTCAGAACGGTAATAGGTGAGAAAAAATTCTTGAATTGTGAGCGTCAGGAGTGTCTGAAGATATACGGGGGACAAGCCTCATGTTTTAACTTCGCTCGTTAAGGAGATATGACGATTCGAATATGCCTCTCATTACAGAAATCAAGCGATGATTTTGAACAAACTCTCCATTGACTTTCTATGGAGAGTTTTCCGACTTTGTGTTGGTCTGAGGAGATTTGCCAAAATTCTATAAATCTCACAACAATGATGGTGACATTTTCTGAAAGCCAGCAAAAATACCTACGTTTTGATGTATAATTTGTGGAAGTTGAGTGAAAATTGACCAAGTAGCAAGAAGTTGTTCGGACATGAAAAAAAAATTGCCAAAGGTACAGTGGCTCACTTAGAACCAACTGCATAGCAACCATAACAACGCATGTATTTTGTGAAAAATCACAATTTTGCAGCTCAAAACTTTAAGAGGGATAAAAATAAAATGTTAACAGATATGAAAAAGCTGAATCATTCATGAATAGCCCAATAATTTGTGAACATTTTAAAGTTTGAATGGTTGTTCTACGCGAAAATATGACAAAGTAGTTAAGTTTCAAAAACAAGCAAGTTTTAGCAGAATTGCGGAAGTTTCCCATTCATTTCAATGGGACAAATTAAAGGAAAAAAGCTTAATATTTTAAAAAGTATAATAGCATAAAATAGCAAAAATCATTGCCGGAAAGAGCAAAAATAGCAGAATAGTTTAAAATTTGAACGGTGAAAATAGCACAAAAATTGTGGAAGTAGTTCTACGGCGAAAAACGTACGGAAGCAACTTGAAGAATAACTAGAAAAATTTGCATTTCCTGCGAAAATGCTGTGTGGATGCTTTAAAGCTGAAGTTGTCTGTCGAAAACAGCTGAAAATAGCTGACAAAGCTGAAGTCAGTATTTGAAAAGTAGTTGAACTTTTAATAATTTTGCAGAAGCATAACAACTAAACAGAAATGCAATAACTTAGCAAAAATAGTACAACATATCAGAATTATTTTAATTCAGTAGAAATGTTAATATTTAGCACAAACAAACCAACTTGGAATAAATGGTACAACAGTATAACTTAATAGACAGTAGTACAATAGTATAATTTATTAGAAATGTAACATAGTAGCAGAAATACTATAATTTAGCAGAAAATTAATAATAATAAAATATTGTAGCTTAGCAGATAAATAACAGTACAAATAGCAAAAATATTATAATCTAGTTAAAAATGTGATTACTTATAAGACTTATGACATTTATAACACAAACACTGAATAAAAGCTAAACAAGCTGAAGTTACCTCAACTACCTGTTGCTGAACTGTGAAAAATTGGCAGAACATCATGAAATTGATCCATTTGGGATATGGCTCTCTCATGAGATGACTGGAACCATTATGCCAATGTGTTTTGAAAGTATTCTGACGCCCACGTCAGAATACTAGCATAAAATGTTTTCACAGTACAAATCAGTTCACTTGGAGATCAGATAGCTCATCTGATAGAGTGGGCACAATAATGGTGTCAAATATTTTGTTCTCCTTGTTCTCCAGTATTCTGACATATGTCTCAAAATAGAGCATTCTCTGTACAATTTCACACCTCACATAACAAGATGAAGATGTGATCCTTGCGTTGTTGAGCTGATGCCATTCCTGGTCAGCTGTCTGTTCTCCTTTTGCTGTCTCAATCTTATGTACCATGTCCTCTGTGACCAATAAACTTTCAAGGTTGAAGAGTTCCTCCTCACTGTAGACATGCACACTCTGTGTGGGATCCAGCCTGTACTAACTGAGTGGCAGTGGCAGGTAAAGAGGAGGATCTTGGTAAATGTTTATAGATTTTGTGGGTAATCTGGGCTCCTGGTTAGAGAACACACTCACCAATGCTGCCTTAAGACTGGTCTTCTTGTCACTCAAGGCCATGGTTGCGGTAAGAGGTCAATTTGTTACATGAATGTCTTTGCATGATTCTCCAGTGTTTAGCAAGGAGATGTAAAGTGGGTCACCAGCCAAGTTCTTGTACAGCGTACTACTTTAAAGGACCATAATAATGTGAGGATAAAACAAGGCACTGTGAAAGTCATCTGTGCAACAACAATAACAATAATAATAATAATAACTTGACATTGTACCTGCATCATTATTCAAAAATGTCTTTGAGTTCATTATCCATGGAACTGGCCCTGGTTCCAAACCCTGAAAAAAAAATAGCAATAACAAATATAAAAGAAAAAAAAATACTTATACATGTTACTTATAACAGGTTATAAAAGAACATTAAAGGGTCAGTCCTGAATATGAATCTCAGCACTTACTGCTGTTTGGATTTGTCCCACTGTTGCTCTGTCTCGGTGCAGGTGTGAAGATACAACCTGCAGCTTCAGTTCTGAAAAATGTACTGTTTGAAAGGGCAAAACAACCGTGTGCTTACACACTGCATTGCCAGCTACACACCAGCACCGATCAGAAAAAAGGACAACAGGGTCCCGAAGCTCTGCCTGCACTAAACCATATAGAAAGCCAGTCTTACACATACTGACAAAGGCTAGACACTTTTTCAGGGGCAGAGCCACCCACCAGGTAGCAACAGGGTTAGATGATGGTGCTCAAGATGGAGCAGGAGTTACAGTCAAAGTCATTTATAATTCTGTGAACAAGCATTATTTACCAGGGCTCACAGAATATGATCACTGTCCTTTCTTAGTGTCCTACAGAGTACAGTACCTAAAAAGCATACCTTTATCACAGTAACATTCTAATATAAGTATAAATAATTTTAATAAATAGCATTTGAGTACAAATAACTGATATTAAATTTACCTGAGTATTAAAAGTTATTTCTGGGAATAAATTTAAGTGTCAAAATTAAACCTTTTTCTTATGTGCCATTTTGTTAAGAAAAAAAAAGCACATTGCTGCAGATTTAATTAAAGCAATATGGTGAGCTTTAGGCTTCAGGAAAAAAATGGTATTGGTTGTGAGACAAACAGTGGTAATAAGGGGACTTGTCATAATTGCTGAGTGCTCTACTGTTCTTTCTTACCCTAAGAGGCTTGATGTCTCTACCTTAACAGGAACAGCTGAGAACTGAACACCCAGCCCATGCCTAACCTACAGTGTGATGCAAAAGTATGGGCAACATTGTTAATAGTCATTATTTTCCTGTATAAATAATTGATTGTTACAATAAAAAATGTCAGTTAAATATATCATATAGGAGACACCCAGTGATATTTGAGAAGTGAAATGAACAGAAAGTGTGCAATAATTGTTTTAACAAAATCAGGCAGTTGAAGTGTACCTCTGGTGCGAATTACTGACCTCTGTCATCATTTTAAGTGGGGGAACTTGCACAATCGGTGGCTGACTAAATACTTTTTTGCCCCACTGTACATTTGGGTACTGTTGTCATTTTATTGATTCCAAAACCTTTAGAATTGTTGGAACTCAAATTGGCTTGGTAAGCTCAGTGACCCCTGACCTACATACACAGGTGAATCCAATAATGAGAAAGAGTATTTAAGGGGGTCAATTGTAAGTTTCCCTCCTCTTTTCATTTTCTCTGGAGAGTAGCAACATGGGGGCTCAAAACAACTCTCAAATGACCTGAAGACAAAGATTGTTCACCATCATGGTTTAGGGGAAGGACACAGAAAGCTGTCTTAGAGATTTAAGCTGTCTGTTTCCACAGTTAGGAACATACTGAGAAAATGGAAGACCACAGGCTCACTTCAAGTTAAGGCTGGAAGTGGCAAGAAAGTGACCAAGAAAAATCTTGGATAGACAGAAGCGACGAACGGTGGGAACAGTCAGAGTCAAGCCACAGACCAGCACCAAAGACCTACAACATCATCTTGCAGCAGATATGCATCGTTCAACCATTCGGCGCACTTTCCACAAGGAGATGCTGTATGCAGTATGAGTGATGCAGAGGAAGCCTTTTCTCCGCCCACAGCACAAACTTGAGATATGCTAAAGCACATTTGGACAAGCCAGCTTCATTCTGGAATAAGGTGCTGTGGACTGATGAAACTAACATTGAGTTATTTGGGCATAACAAGGAGCATTATGCATGGAGGAAAAAGAACACGGCATTCCAAGAAAAACACCTGCTGCCTACAGTAAAATATGGTGCTGGTTCCATCATGCTGTGGGGCTGTGTGGCCAGTGCAGGGACTGGGAATCTTGTCAAAGTTGAGGGACACATGGATTCCACTCAGTATCAGCTGATTCTGGAGACCAATGTCCAGGAATCAGTGACAAAGCTGAAGCTGTACCGGGGCTGGATCTTTCAACAAGACAACGACCCGAAACACTGCTCAAAATCCACAAAGGCATTCATGCAGAGGAACAAGTACAACGTTCTCAAATGGCCATCTCAGTCCCCAGACCTGAATATCATTGAAAATCTGTGGTGCGAGTTAAAGAGAGCTG
This sequence comes from Oreochromis aureus, assembly GCF_013358895.1. Taxonomy (NCBI): domain Eukaryota; kingdom Metazoa; phylum Chordata; class Actinopteri; order Cichliformes; family Cichlidae; genus Oreochromis; species Oreochromis aureus. The sequence continues at coordinate 94,166,009 of NC_052944.1, read as the reverse complement.
TCCATACTCGGAAGCCATCAAACCTGAATGAACTAGAGATGTTGTGTAAAGAGGAATGATCCAAAATACCTTCAACCACAATCCAGACTCTCATTGGAACCTACAGGAAGCGTTTAGAGGCTGTAATTTCTGCAAAAGGCGGATCTACTAAATATTGACTTCATGTCTTTTTTTTGTGGTGCCCAAATTTATGCACCTGCCTGATTTTATCTAAAAAAATATTGCACACGTTCTGTAAATCCAATACACTTCATTTCACTTCTCAAATATCACTGTGTGTGTCTCCTATATGATATATTTAACTGACATTTTTCATTGTAACAACCAACAATTTATACAAGAAAATAATGACTATTGACAAGGTTGACCAAACTTTTGCATCCCACTGTAACTCTCAGCCTGGCCATTTCACTTTTCCTGCTGTGCTGGCCTGCCCTGATGATGACAACACTGGTCACCCTGTCATTGTTTGACACTGGTTAAAAAGGGAAGTTATCAATGCACAACTTACAAACATTGCAAAAAGCAAAGCAAAAAGACTTTAGTATTTTGTCAAATGCCATACTTATTTTTATCGTTTTTAACCAAATCTACCTCTACTCAGAGTACAGGAGAAATTCTCCATGTTTCACCATTGGATTCAGCAAAGATGACTCTACTAAGCATTACTTATTAATATAGATAAATGAAACATTTGCTTCATTTATGAAAGCTGATTCATCAGTGTTAAAACTACAATAAAAGGTGTTACAATCAAGAATTGCTGACATTTCAAATACTCATCAGTCTAGGCTAAGAAACCCTGTGTGACTTGGCCTCAAAAGCACACAGTCCAGTACTTAACCACATAATAATTATTAAAACTAAGTAATAATTTTTGTCCTCTAAATATGAAAGCTTGCCTGTTTAATATGCATCTTTGAAACTATTTTTCCCCAAATGTTGGATACTTGTCACAAATATTCCTCTCTGTAGCTCTGACATATCACAGGTCACCTGATGCCTTCAGTTTCTCTCTTGCCTTTCAGTAATCACCTTCTTAGAATTCACAAAAGACCAACAATTACACCATTGCCAGAAATGTCACAAAAGTCACAAAAAGGTTCTGGTGCAGAGTTCTACTTCAGTTTCTTGGAGGCAGGAAGTGTGACAAAAGTGAAGCTTTACAGACAGAGTAGGGCAAAGTAACTGGGACAAATTGAATCTCTAAATGACTATTTACCTGTTCTTGAGAGGGCTCGAACATCATAGTTACTCGATGTTTACACTCTTACAGTCAGTCTTGATCAATTCAGCAAAAACATCTGAAAAACAAAATGTTGCACAATTTTTAAAAATAAAACATGTAGAATTTTAAGCAAATTCTAACTGATTCTATACTGTTCAATATTATTTCATTTTCACTGTGACATCACTAGTTGCATCTGATATTTCTGAGAAAACGCTAAAACAATCAGCTGTTTGTGAGCTGGACACTATGATTGTGATAAAGCATTTAAACTTTGTAGTTCATACAGTTATACCTCTGCTTTACGGTCTTGTGGCTTTAAGTTTATTAGGCTCTTCTTGCATAAGCATTAGAGAAATAATTGGATAGTAGTCATCTGAATGTTACAGTTACTGAGGCAAAGCATGTGGAATTAGGAGAAAGAGACAAAAAAGAAAAAACAAAACCTAAGCTGGGAAAGCTATACATGAAACATCATTAGAAAACCTGAGACGTGGAAACTCAGAGGGGATGTCCAGCAGAGAAAACACAGGGGCTGATACATAGCAGAGAACGTAGAAGTAACGCAGACAATCTAACGAGAAACAGAGGTGAACACACACTATGGCTGTGTCCCAATTAAGAGACCGCACATTTGAAGTATGCATTTTGAGTGTGATTACGTCACCGCCACGGGACAACGAGTATGCATTTGAAGTGTACTTCAAATGCATACTCCAAATGCACCGTCGATTTCCCCAAATATCAAGCGTGGTCCGGTGCACACTTCGTGGTCCCATATATCCCACAATTCATAGCGCAGCAATGGGTGTGGATAATTTTGCCACAAAATACGGCAGAAGGGAGCGGCCGAAGAGTGAACTGTCAAAAGAAAGTACTGAATATGACGTCACTTATTTATATGCAAATGTTTAACGATGAACATTAAAACATTGGCCACATGTCGGCAAAGTTATGTGACATTAGTGATGTTTGTACTTTCAGCGTTAACTTGGTTTTAAAGCCTTTACTTCTAAATAATTATATATATATACATACATATAAGATAAGATAAGATAACCTTTATTAGTCCCACACGTGGGAAATTTGTTTTGTCACAGCAGGAAGTGGACAGTGCAAAAGTTATGAAGGGCAATTAGAATAAAATAAAATAAGAATAAATACAGTACACAACTGTACAGAATAGAATAAAAATAGAATACTATATACAGTAGAATAAAATAGAATAAAATATACAGGATAAAAATATACAGGAAAAAATAGAATACAAATGTTATATACAACAGATACAACAGATACAACAGATATGTATGTATATATACATATATACATATATATACATACATATATATACATACATATATACATATACATATATACATATACATATATACACATACATACATATACATATATACACATACATATACATATATACATACATATACATATATATATACATATACATATATACATACATTATATATATACACATACATTATATATATATATATATATATATATATATATATATATATATATATATATATACATATATATATATGGTTCGATCCCCGCCTCTCTGTCCTGGTCGTTGTGTCCTTGGGCAAGACACTTTACCCTACCGCCTACTGGTGTTGGCCAGAGGGGCCGATGGCGCTGGTATGGCAGCCTCGCCTCTGTCAGTCTGCCCCAGGGCAGCTGTGGCTACAACTGTAGCTTGCCTCCACCAGTGTGTGAATGTGAGTGTGAATAATGTCATTGTAAAGCGCTTATATAAGCGATATAAATCAAATGCATTATTATTATTGTTATATATATATATATATATATATATATATATATATATATATATATATATATATATATATATATATATATATATACGTACATACATACATATATATATGTATATATATATATGTATGTATGTATGTATGTATGTATATATATATATATATATATATATATATATATATATATGTACATGTACATATATGTGTGTGTGTGTGTGACCTTAATCTTACAGAGAATGTGATGATTTAATGGAAAATTAAAGTGAGTCATATATCCACAAACACAACAAGCTGAAAGTCAGTGATGCTGCTCGGTTTTCAGTCCTGAATATCACGGCACAAGCAGGATTCACTGCACTGTTAATGTTAGCTATGTTATATTGCTGCCTCTGTTCGGTGGTGTCGAGCCAAACGGACTTTAACGTGTGTTTGAACGAGCTGACGGTTCACTCGTTAAGCTGAAAGAAAGATGCTTTAATCACAGGAGTCGCACATGTGTCCACTGTACCATCTGGAACTCTTCTTGTTTAGCACTCGTAATAACACAAACACTAAATCCTCCTTCTTTTGTGCTGTTTTGTAGCAGTGTATACGCCTGAGACTGTCACCTGTCTGTCTGTCCTGCACTCTCTCTGTTTCTTTCTCTCTGATTGTGGAATAAAAGTATGAACATGTATTTATAAGTTACACTTGTGTTTTAATCCTGCAGCTTATCACACATTTGATTTCCATGTGTGACGACTGCAAGTGTCCAGAGTGAGGACAGACTGAGGGACCCACTGCTGCACATCATCTGTGAGGCTTTGCACCCCTGATGATCCACCAGGACAAACTCAGCAGTGTTTGAGGAAGAGGAGGAGGAAGAGCCAGCAGCAGCTGACAGATGGAGAGAATAGACAGACTGTTCCCTGTTTGTGAAGGACTGCTAGGAAAGTTTAACATAACTAATTGTCTGTCCTGAATCAGTCTTATTAGGTAATGTTCAAATAATGTTATCATCCCAGTGTTTTCAGTGTGGGAGAAAGTACTCAGGGCCTTCAAGTTACACACTATGAAAGGCAGCAACAAGTTTAATATTCAGAAACCTAAAGTATGTATCAGCAGCAGAATGGACCTGAAAATAAATGTTTGTTTCAGTTCTATGAAGCTTTGAGTATTTTGGATCAGTAGCACTGCTGTGTTTGTTGTATCATATTGCTGTAATTGTTTATATGCTTTATATATTCTGAGGTAAGTTGAGCTATAGTGTTACATTATATTCATAATAATCTGACAGTACATATATTATTGGCCATATTATATTTACATTACCACAGTGTTTTACCATCATGTTTTACAGTCCTGTGGTCTCAGCCTCAGATACTCAACTAATCAAAGTGAAATCATGACAAAAATTAAAAACCAAAAATACATTTTTCCTCCTTCATTTATGTGACACAATGCTGCATGAAACGTTTCTCACAGTTAGTATCATGGTTGCTATGTAACCTGAACAGCGCAAGGAAGGCAAGACCATCCCATTTCACAAGCCTCTCACTTCCGCACTTCTGGTACTTATAGTACTCACCATACGTAGTACATGTAGTGTGCGTATTTCAAGCGTGTGGTCTCTTAATTGGGAAACAGCCTATATGTACAAACAGAGGGAAACATGGAAATATCACACAGGAGAGAGACACAGCTGACACTGATCAGAGGAGACCAGGAGGAAGCAAAAGAGATTACACTCAAGTAACATTTTCTGGTTACAACAAGTAACCAGAAAAAGAATTAAAACAAAGAATATTAATAATCACAAAACATAGACACTGAGTGATCAAACTCTGGACAATGACAGTGAGCTCTTTTCTCTGCTCTGTTTTCAGGCAAAATGTAAATGATTTGCTGAAAACATGTTATATCACCTACAGCTTCTCTTACAAATGTAACTGGACTGCAAATAGCCTCAGTGCAGCATAAATGTCAGTATTGCTATTTCCCTGCTCAGCAGATGGCTCACTACAAACTCATACAAATCTTCATCCCGAGTCTCTTTACTATAGAATTGGATTTTTGCCTAAAAGAAACCGTGATATTATTGCGGGGTTTTTTTGCATGCTTGCAAAAACTCCTAGCGTGTAAACTCCCACTGTCATTGCCCCCATGGGTAAGCTGGCCAGAGCAGCAGGCCCAACCTGCTCCCTCGTCCGGTGCATTCTGGGAGTTGTAGTTATACTTGGTAAAGTTTGGTAAATTTTCTTTACATCAATGTTGTTCATGATATATTTAAAGTCATACTAACTTTGACATATTTCTTCATATATTTGTTGAATTAAATGGTTATATGAATTAAACAGTCTGTCTGCACATAATTCTGACAGATTTTAAGGAGGCTGTAAGCTCACCAAGCCAAAACCCCAACCATGCTATAGCTTTTACATCATTACATTTCTCAGTTTCATAACTGTGGTGGTGCAACTACATAATACATTATTTTAAACATACCCTAAACAACAGCTTTACAATGAACACAACTGTAAAGATTTCTGACCTTAAGTGTTTTACCCTACAGCAAGCTATCATGATTAGGCACTTATATTTAACATAGCTAATACATTTACCTTTTCCTGTCATGTGTTGACCAAGTTTGGCTTACCTTTTTGAAGTAAAACCTTGAAGCTTGAACCTTTGAATTTTGAAATGTTAGGATGCTCAGTCACCGTGTGCAGCCTTGAAACCTGCGCCTTCGGGCGAAATCTGGAGGGAATTAGCACTCCTGCATCCATGAACGTATTTGAACCGCATTGATTTCCCGCACTCTGTCCCGGGGACAAGCAGTAACGTGGATCTGTCGGGCGTGCTTCCCCATGACACCAGGAAAAGAGATCGCCACTTTCAAAATAAAAGCTCATCTAAAAAATACATGCAGGGCTTTAGGAGTCGAACTTTAAAAGAAACTACATAACTACATTAACTACATAAAAAATAAAAAAAAGACCAGTAATTTTATACGTTTTAAATTGTAAGTTTGAGACTTATAAAATAGTACTGATAATTTCATAATTCAAATTAGACAAGAATCGGGTCTGATCACCAGCAAAAACCGCCTTAAAGGGACAAAATCAAAACAAGGCAGTACAATTGGGAAAAACAACAATCATAGTTAGCCAATCAGGCGGGTGGCAACAGATTACATCAAAATTTGTAACATAAAAGACCAGCGGTCCCTTTCCCGGTCTTTCTGAAGAAACTTCTGAAGAAACCAGTCACTGCTCCTCGATTTTGTGCTCCTGTGGTACTAAGAACTTCGTAAAACGTAAGTATTGATATTGGAGCCGTTTTTTTAGTGCCTTTGTACTATGTACAACACATTATAATGTAGTGAAAGATAAAAAAAATCTAGCCATTTAAGTTCCTGTAAATATAAAGACTGTCAAAGAACCCCGAAAATTTATCTGACTTTTCTATCGGCCTACGAATGTTTTATATATGTGTATCTTCATTTTTCTCTCGAAGAAAAAAATAATTTGATAAATTCACATTTAGTATTGTTAGCAATGTATTTGTAGGTGTCATAGTTTGATGAACTTATTGTTTCAGGGATATTTAATTGAAAAAACTATCTGAATGTATTCATGAAAATGGCATCTATTTTTTTATGAGATATTAAGATCTTACAGAATCAGACAAATCCTCCAGATCTATAACAGTTTTATAAACTTTAAGACGTTACGTTTGGGCTGTTAGTAGTAAAAAATTGCTTAAGGCTGGCACTCTGCCCTAGCAACCGCCTCCCAACTTTGCAAGCCAATTACTTTCCCATTCTATACAGCAGCTGAGTAACCAATAGGAGTATAGCTAAGTATTTATCGTATTCATAGCCCTGTATTGTCATGAAATTGTACTGTGCCGGAAGACAATATAGATAGCAGACAGGAGGAATAGTTGACAGGAACATATATAAAAAGAAATCTATTCAGCCCCAATGTTTCCACTGCCTGGTGCAAAGGTCTGGTCAAAAAAATTGCCATTTTCTGCCCAGTTAAGGAGGGCGGGACTGACCTAAAAGCAGGGACAGTAATTCTATAATTTTATCGGCTCAAATGATTAAAAAGGGGAGCCAATATGAACTAAAGTCACAGAGACCAAGCAGGTGCACTATGTTTGTGTGTGTGCGCACCTGCCCTGTGTGTGTTGGGGGAGGGGGAAGGGCAGGCAGGCAGGCAATCTTTAAGATGTCTGTAATGTTGCAGTTTTTCACTTCAGGAGCATGAATCCTTTTTCAGATAATCTTCCTATGATGATTCATTGTTTTCTATTGTCCACGGTAACCTATTTTCAAGTATTATTTTAATTAATAATTATTTTAATTATTATCTGAAAAAAATTAAGTGGGGAAAAGAAAATTGTGATTTTTTTTCTGCGTTCCATCCAGAGTGAATTGGATATACTTACATGTGCTGTAATATTGGTATGTATTTTATGAAGGCTCATAAGCACTAAATTAATTTTCAGACCAACATTTTGTAAAGATAATTTGTGATTTCACAGAAATATTGAAATGTTTTCAGGTATGTAAATATCGAGCAGGAACCTCAGAAATGCACTAAGGGTTGAGGAAGTTCATGATGTGTTTGTTTTATATCAAAATGCGAAGAGATGACATGACAGCAACAGGTGTTACTGTATTCTATCAGAACTGGATCCAGCAGAAATGTATGAACCTGTTAATGTGTTTGTTTTGCTTTTTTTTTTTTTTTCAGAATGGCCTTAAGGAAATTGACCGATAACCGGCCTGAGACGCCGTACTTCCGGCCCCCACCCGTTCACATCCGGGTGTTAAAATGTTGCGACCAGCTAAAGGTGATTCAATTCGATTTTATTTATATAGCATCAAATCACAACAACAGTCGCTTTAAGGCGCTTTATATTGTACATTAGATTGTACAATAATAATAATATAATATAATAATAATAATAATAATATAATAATATATTGTACAGTAGATTGTACAATAATAAATACAGAGAAAAACCCAACAATCATATGATGTAGACTTTCACATGTATGAACGTGGCTATGGAGTAAGATCATAGAAATACATTTCTTTATTTATGTATTTATCAGGTGATCAGCTGGGACATCAAGGATGGAGGGGTCAAACCACTTCTAACAAAAAAAAATAAAGTGGCCGCAATCACCGATGGTGAAACATTGGTAAAAATCACTTTATTTGAAGAGTTCTCCTCCAAAGTGAAACAGGACATGTCCTACATGATGAGGGGACATGAGCTGAGGGGCCAAGCTCCCCCTTACCTCATCAACATCACGTCAAAGACACAGTTTTTTAGAGCTCCTGCCCTTCCAGTCTCAGAGGCCCTCGTCAAAAAGGCAGAAGAGCTTCTTGAGCCACCTTCCCCACCAACGCCACTTAAGATGAGCCCAACATCTGGAGGGCTCATGACAGTGGAAGGGGAGGTTGTGGAGGTAAATATTTGTGGTTCCATCAGAATTGATATTGCTTTAGGTTTTCAAAGAAACCATTACTTTTTTGTCTTTAAAAGTAAAAATAATAATTTTAGTGTTCTTTTCAAACAAACACAAAATTGTGAGAACAAGATCAACCAATATTATTTTGTAGATGGTTGTAGATTTATCATTAACAACAATAATAAAATAATAGATGTAGTAAGTCAGGAAAGAAGCACCTAGATGTACACACACAGATTTATGCAATCACTATAACTGACATTATATTTTAATTGAATTTTCAGTGTTCGGCAGTGAGGACAGTTTTCTCAGGAAAACAAGTGGTGCCAATACGAACGCTCCAGCTGAAGCAGGTAATGGTGCAACTAAAGTGTAACGGTGTGTTCACACCGAACGCGATAGACGCGCGTGAAAACGCCCCAAACGCCCCTAATTTGACGCGTGTACATTCGCACCTCAACGCGCGTCCAAGAAAAATCCACCGCGCCTCAAAATTGCATATTTTGACGCGCGTGAACCGGAAATGTGGGAGGGATGTGGGAGGAAGTTGCGCCAGACGGTATCTTTGCAAGATGGCAGCTGTCGAGCTAGCATTTCAAGAGAGAGTTTCCCTTCTCTATCTACTGTGGAGAGCAGAGCAGCGGGGAAAAAGACGTCCTCGCCGTACCTGGGTCCATCAGGTCCTCCAGAGGCGTGAGCACTTTGGAGAGTTTCACCACTTGCTCCAGGAGCTGCGCTTGGATGACGGCCGATTCCAGCGATATCACCGTCTTTCACTCGCCCAGTTTGAGGACCTGCTGTCCCGCGTCGGTCCGAGAATCGCCCGCCTAGACACCAACTACAGGCGCTCAATCCCACCTGCAGAGCGCCTGTCCATCTGCCTGAGGTTAGTAAAAGTCTTTAATACGGTAGTCCTTTATTGATACCTGTGCTAATATATGCTAAACTATCCGTTTATACACTGCTAACATGGATGTGATATGCTAACAGTGGATGCTCTCGGTGTTTACTGCAAGTAAACTGTGGTACGGTGACGACGGTATCTTTAATATTTCTAGTGATACTCGAAAGGTCTCATTAAGTCCCGATTTAATTCGATTTATGCTGTAATCAGTGTTTGCAATGATAGCATGGCTGTGGTGTCTATCAGTGCATGCTCTCTGTGTTTGCTGATATAAAACAGTGGACCACTGTGCGCTAATCTTTGTTGTGATACTCTCCTTTTTTTTTATTTAGACCTGGTTTAATTCATGTATAGCTGATTGTTTTTTTTTTATATAATCCCCGCAGACTGTTTTAGATATTATCTAATAATTATAGTGTATATTAGAAAATATCTAATAAACCCTATGTAATTATAGGGATAATTACATAGTGTATATTAGATATTATCTAATATATTTGAAATTGAAATCTGAAATCACAAAAGTATTTTGGAATTTGAATAATGTATTTTGTAACTGCAGTACACATCATAGTGATTTTAAACAATTTTGTCCAGGTTCCTTGCCACCGGGGACTCCTTCAGGACCATTGCGTTCAGTTTTCGAGTTGGTGTGTCTACCGTGAGCCAGATCATCCCCCAGGTAGCGACAGCCATCTGGGACTGTCTAGTGGATGATTTCATGGCTGTGCCTTCACTGGGAGACTGGCAGTCCATTGCAGAGGAATTCCAGGAGCGCTGGCACTTCCCTCTCTGCTGCCGAGCTCTGGATGGGAAGCACGTTCAGACGAAGGCACCCCCCAACTCAGGATCCATGTTCCACAACTACAAGGGAACATTCTCCATTGTTCTCCTTGCGGTTGTGGATGCAAGGTATCTCTTCCGAGTTATTGATGTTGGGGGGTACGGGAGGACCAGCGACGGGGGTATTCTGGCCAACTCCACCTTTGGTCAGGCCCTTCGGGCTGGGACTCTCCATCTGCCTCCTGACCAGCCTCTACCTGGTGGAGAACACCGTGGGGCCCAGCCCCATGTGTTTGTGGCTGATGAAGCGTTCCCGCTGCGGCGTGAGCTGATGAGGCCTTTTCCTGGACGCCTCCTCCCTTTAGAGAAGAGGATCTTTAACTATCGCCTTTCCAGGGCCAGGATGATAGTGGAGGGTGCCTTTGGTGTCCTCTCCTCACAGTGGAGGATGTATCGGCGCCCCATGGAGCTCCGTCCTGAAATTGCGGAGAAGTGTGTGAAGGCAACGTGTGTTCTCCACAATTTTCTCGCTGTTTGGACGAGAGGGGCACCTGCTGTGAGGAGTGTGGCACCTGCTGTGGTGGAGCCGTTGCATAGCCTGGGCCGTGTAGCAGCAAACAACTCCTCCAGAGAAGCTGTCCTGGTGAGGGAGAAATTCATGGCCCACTTCTCGGCGGAGGGGGAGCTGTGACTTGGCAGCCAAAGGAGTAGCCTGTTTGAAGTCCGAGTGACTTCCCACAACGGCTCTTTTAAGAGCCACCCACAAACCTGTAAAGAGTGTTCCTGCCTTTTTAACATTTTCTTAATAAATGGAGCTCTACTCCAAAATAAAATAACCTCTCTTTACTCTCTTAAATAACTTGTGTTCACTATGTTCCTATATACTGTGTGATGCAAAATTTTGGGCAACCTTATTAATAGTCATTAGTTTCCTGTATGAATTGCTGTTACAATTGAAAATGTCACTTGCATATATCATATAGTAGAGACACACATTGATATACACTAAATTTTCATTTCATTTGTCTTTTTAAGTTGCCAATTTATGCACCTGCTTGATTTTGTTTAAACAGTTATTCCACACTTTATGTAAATCCAGTGAACTTAATTTCACTTCTCAAATATCACTGTGCGTGTCTTCCATATGATCTAATTAACTGACAACTTTTATTGTAACAACCAACGATTTATAGCGGAAAATAATGACTTTTACCAAGGTTGCCCAAACCTTTGCATCCCACTGTATTAGTATATTTTGTCATTAGTATAATAAGAAATACATTCTACATGTGTCAAGTCGGGTGCGAATATTTGCTGTGTAGTAAAACTGAGACATTAGTTATTAAAAATGTTTATTTGAAAAATATATAAATTCAATAACAACATCAAACATAAATATAACATTTAACTATTTACAGAGGGACAGGAACAAAAGGACCCAGCTTGGAGTGGAAGAGCCTCAGGGAGAATGAGGAGAAAAATAAGAACATTGTTTCTGCCCTGGAGAGCCTGCTGCCTCATCAGTAAACTACTGATCGCTAGTGTCCAATGTTTCCAAATTTAACACAGCTGTGCTGCTTTCAAAAACTAATTTATGCATTTGAAATTTCACGAACTCTCGTGTCTGAGGCGGCAGGCTCTCCAGAGCAGGAGCAAGGCTGAGGAGGAAATACTCCGTTGGAGACGGGCGTGGCCTCTTCAGCGACTCCAGGATGGCCAGCTCCACCGCCGATGGACCATCCTGTGACCCGTCCCTCTGCCGCTTTTGAGCTTTCCTCCTCTGTGGGCCTGTAAAACACAGCACAAAACACAAAGAATTGAGAAGGCTGCTACTAGATTTTCATTTTCACAATTTAAAAAAACAGGATATGAACAGATTGGTTGTGAATATTTAGTAAAGGTGATCACCAGGGAATCCAAGTGACTAAAAAGCTATCAGTGCTTGATGTACATACCTGTGGGTGCAGCAGCAGGAGTGGAGGGACCAGGGACTGGGGAGCCAGAAGTAGCTACAGGGGATGGCTCTGCTGCATAATCAGATGACTCTATTAAGACAATATTAAATGTTAACAGGTTGAAAACAATAGTCATTCAGAAATTATATACAGTGGTCCCTCATTTATTATAGCACATGAACAATAGCCGCAGTTCTCATAAGTTCATTGTCAAAGTGCAAACCTTTGTCGATTTTTAAACGTAAAAGTATTATTATGCCGCGCTTTTTCTCCGTCTGTGGCGCCACTTTTGTGCGCCTTTTTCCCTCGCAGTGCAGGTGTCGAATGAGGGTCATAATTATGAGTGTCTTTGTGCTGTTTTTTCTATTGGACGTGATGGTTATCAAAACCAAACATGGTAAATTTGGCGCAGGAGACACGACATGGAGGGGATTTGTCAATCAGGCTGCAGAATGCAATGCGCATTGTTGCAGTGACGGATGAACTGCGGGACCACTGTATACTGTTATTAATAAAGAAAATACATTCCTATATGAAAACACGCATAAATTAACTGCCTACATTAATTCATTGTAAACATACCTTCAGACTGAAACTCCCCTGCTGCCTCTCGGGCTGTCCCTGGTCCTCGGGGCGAAGTTCTCCACGGCCTGGACCATATTGCCGCTTGTCTCCCGCGGGGTGAGGAAGGGGTCCAGAAACCCCATGACCGCGAAGAACTTCCATTTCCTCCCCGATCCTGCTGCAGACCCACTCCTCTTCTCCTTCTCCGTCCTCTTCTCCTTATTATAGGTGTCCCTGAGGCTCTTCCACTTTTTCCTGCAGATGTCCTCTGAATAAACACATTATCTTGTTAGCGGAAAGGTATTTGTACATCAGTGGGAAAATAGCGGGACAGTAGGCATGCTTGCTAGCTTTTGCGCGGCTTCATCGGGTCAGTCTGAAAATTAAAAATAAGAACAAATGAACTTACCAGGTTGCCCGATCTCCTCACTTATGTGCCTCCAAGCTAGTTCCTTTTTGTTCCTGTCCCGGTAGAAGTAGCAGCTAGCATCGTACAATTCTGGGTGATTAGCCACTGCGCTGATTAGTTTTTCCTCCATACTGAATGAAGAATGAAGGGCTTTGGCTGGATCTGCCCCTTTGACCTAGGTCAGAGCCACGTCACCAGGCTCCTGATTGGTTGACGCAGCGCGAATTGACGCTGGAGTTCAGATTTTTCCAACTCGAGCGGTGAACGCGAAACGCGCGTATGCACAAAATGCAACACAAAAACTGACGCGCGTGGTTTTTCACGCGCGTCAAACGCTCCAGACGCGGGACACTGACGCGCGTTTCACGCGTTTTGGCGTTTTCGCGACGCAAATCTGCTTCCGAATTTTCGCTGGACGCGCAATCGCGTGTCATCGCGCTTTTCCATTGACTTTACATGTAAACCTGACGCTCTGGACGCCTCTATCGCGTTCGGTGTGAACGCACCGTAATACTGAAAATGGTGAAAATAGGCATATTTGAGATTTCTATTAGTTAATGAATAAATCTTTCATTCTGTCATTTTTGTGATTTCAGGATGGGCATACAATGACTGTCTCCTTGTGGAGGGAGGCGGCAATTGTCGATATTGATGTGGGACATCAGATAAAGATCTCCCATGTGAAAGTGCACCGCTCTGCCTATGGAGTACAGCTCCAGACAACTTCCTACACAAAGATTGAGGTATGAAGAAGCCATATGTTTGTACCAACATGTAATAGCAATGTCATTTACCAAAATGTTTAGAATTATAGGTTGTCCAAAAGATTGACTCTGTTCATCTGGACGTAGCATTTTCAAGTGGGAGAAATGTTTCATCACTCATCCAAGTGACTTCTTCAGTCTCAGCGGACTGCAGGTTTCTGTGATCTTTGATCAGTGCCCATGACAATTTGTATATTATTGACCAATGAACTGACCTCCCAGCCTATTGTTCCTTCAGTGGGCTAGTTTGAGTCATTATGCAATGTACTGTTTAAAAGACTGGGTAAAAGAGACTGAAGAAGTCACCTGGATGAGTGACCAAACATTTCTCCCACTTGAAAATGCTACGTCCAGATGAACAGAATCAACCTTTTGGGATTTACTTACATGGATCATTGAGCATGCATCAAGACGTGATTACCATATTAAATATATGCTTTTTGTGTATCAACAGACAAAGGAAGATGAAAGGACTGAAATAACCATAGTTGGTGTGGACACTGCAGAGCAGTGCAGTGCACTGCAGTCCACTCAGCTGCAGGTGCTTCTTAAAACGGGAGAAACCCTCTTCATTGAAGAGGAAATGTGGAAGCCCTACGAAGAGGAGTTTGAGAAGGACACGATCACTGTTGGTGTAAAAATCATAGGAAAACAAATAGTAGACATAAAAAACCCAGAATAAATATATAGAGATATATATAGATATAGATATATATATAGATATAGATATATATTGATATAGATAGATATAGATATATATATAGATATAGATATATATAGATATAGATATATATATAGATATATATAGATATAGATATATATATAGATATATATAGATATAGATATATATATAGATATAGATAGATATATATAGATATAGATATATATATATAGAGAGAGAGATCTATATATATAAATATAGTTCGTTTTGTTTTGTTTGTATTTTTTAAAATGTTCAAGTTGCTATGTTCATTCATTTAAACAATATTTAAAAGTTATAGTATCAATTGCATTCTTATGCTAAGTGTTTTGTAATGTGATAAAATCTAATAAATAACTGAAAGTGCATAAAGCAGTCTCATGTTTATTAAATGAAACAGAAGACATGGTTTATAAAACACTCTCTAATGTACCGTTAAATTGCATGCTCTGTACAGAGCTTAACAGACTTTTTAAGCACTTAAAACCTTTGATAAAGAACACTCCTCCTGTAGGCCAACAACTGCCTATCTGTATGTTCAACATCATATAATACTGTTTTTATGTGTGTGTTTTTTAGAAGGCTGAAAGATTATATATGTTTTTCTTAAACAGTTTGAAAACATTAATAACAGTCATTTTCAGTTTCCCTAAGTGTTTTGGTGTATTAGCTTCTGTGCTGGCTGAAGCCTATCAGGGCAAGTCCATTTAGCTCAGAATTCATATGATTACTACCAATGTTTATTAGAATAAAAGAAATAAATGTGAGAAGAACATGTGAGTAGTTGCTGTTAAAAAGCCTCATGGCAATGGGGATAAAGACCCTCCTGAACCTCTGAGTCCTGCAGTGCAGTGAGATGACCCTCTCACTGCAGTTCATCTTGTCTTGTCCTGTGAGGATGCTTAGGTGGCTGTATTTATTGTTCTCCATTTTAGATTACAACTTCTTCCTCATCTGCTCTGCACAATGTCTGACTGACTCGACATCTTTGCAGACTGTCCTGCATTGTTTTTTGGGTTTTTTTTTTAGGTCTGGTGAACTCTTTACCACCTCCTTGGTGTTGGTGTTCAGGAGAAGACTGTTGTCATTGCTTCAGTCAGTTAAATAAATCTATATTAATACAGCACATTTTAACACAATGACCTTATATTGATTTATGACTTTTAATCATTAATTCAAAATTAAATAATCATAATCATAATTAAATAAATTCTGCTAGTTTTTGCTGTGGAAAAATACTGTAAGATTATTATTAAATATACATTTACATTACATTTTTTACGTTCTCAAGGTCCATTTTATGTCATTTCCCACTACCAGTGAACGCCTCTTTTTTCTTACGTCTCTGGCTCACTTCTGAACCTCCGCCCACTTTCCCCCGGATCGCTCCCGGTAAGCTGCTTCTCTTGTCTTCTCTGAAACCTTTATTATCTGTTTGAGTGATTCACCGAGTTGTTGTTAGTGACTTATAAAGCCAGTCAAAGTATAAGTCATATTAAAGCAATACAATGTCTGCTTTTTTAGTGAGAAGTTGTAAATTTTCTATTTTAAAGGAGTTTTCGAGAAGCTAGCCCTGACAACCCAATGCTAACGCCTAGCGCTTTTATAGACCCAATTTGAAATGACAATGGTTCATTTGACTGTATGCTACACTTTATTGTGTTGTTTCATTAGCTTCATTCGGCGTGTTAGTATTTCTGAGTCTGTTACGGAAGGTGCAGTTGGTTCTAACAAATCAGTCGGTTAAAACCGCTTCATTATTTAGGCTGTAGGGGTATGTAATGTGCCGCCATCTTAGAACCATGGCGGTACAATTGAAGCGGCAGGTTCTGCAACTTTAAAGGAGCAATTTTACCGCATCTGACCCAACAGTGGGCCGGTGTTGTGCCAAAAAGTGATTGCCTGCCAAAAACTGATTTTCAATGTTTCTGTGTATTTTTTATCTGTAATATCTTTACGTATGTTGGTAAATAGACTTCGGTGAAAAGGGTTTACAAAGGGGTTATATATAGAATTAAAAAAATATCTGTTTTTCAAGTATCTTTACAACTCTGTGTTATTGTTCTTACAATATAACCAACCAGTCCTTTATATATTACGTTTAACCCGGGTATCGAAAGTCCGCGGTGATCTGAAAATGATGTGCCGGAGTTATGCCGTTCTCGGCGGCTTCAGTGACCCTTGAGCTCCCGGCGAGCTATCGAGCTGGTGGGTAACAGACGTCTCCAAAAACGTTGAAGCACTTTTGCAAATATGCAATATCTTGATAAACCGAGCAGATATTTGATGTTTACACAGGTACTTTCCGGCCTGAAAATATGTTAAAAGTTTATTTTGTGACTCAGAAAGATTAGTAAGAGTAACTTTAAAACTAAGTAGCGGCCGCCATTGTTGGAAACTGAAGTTTGGCTGGGCCGCACTATGAATTCTGGGATATGGTGGGCCACGAAGGACACACACGACCTATCCTTCAATTTCGGGGAAAAGGAGGACGCATTTGTCGGCTGCATTCAGAGGAGTCCATGAATTTGGACAGCCTTCGGCGCGTCGCTGTGACGTAATCGGTCTACAAATGCAGCCTCAGGAGGATGAGGCCTATGAATTTGGACACGAGCATGTGCGCGCGTGTCTGTGTTGGGGGTTAATTAATGGAAGGGAGAGAGAGGATAAAATACATATTAAATACAAGAATAATAACATCTCTTAATGAGAAGGAGACTTTTCAAATTTTTAAAAACTGTTTAACAAAAGCTTGTTTGTTCAGGCCCGCATTTAAATACAACCTAAATCTGCAGCTCTGTTTAACTTTATGACAAATTAATGAAATAAAAAAGGCCACCTTCAAATAAAGAAAATGCAGCAGTGGGATATTAATATTACTAATAAGGTGTATAGATATTTATTTTAAAACATCAGCATATTAAATGATACTGTGTGCACTTGATAATATTTTCAGGAAGTAGAATTTGAATGCAGGCCACCTCAAATGTTAAAGCCTACAAATATATCATACAAGTTAACTGAATCTTAACTGATGCTGATTTTAGTTGTCTGATTCTGTATTTTTTCCTCTTTGTCTTTTGTTACACAGAGTGAAATACATCGTTAGTTTTACCTTTGCTGGTAAGTAAACAGTCATTGTAACTGAAGCAATATAAGCCCGGCATTGTGTAACATGTTTAGCAATTAGCATACAATAGTTTGGCTTTTTGTGACATCCATTGACTGACAGGCAAAAACACATAGTCAGGATTTATAATCTGTAGCAGCAAAGCCCCCACACAGGACCTATGTCTCTCCCTGAAAATGTCCCTGAAGTTTAATAGACCATTTATGTCTGATTTTAATTTTGATGGCTTCTCAAATCATACATGTTTTAGGTGAGTCAGTATAAGTGGTAACTTGAACACCACAGCTATTGATTTATATTGTGTTTCATATTCTGCTCATGTATTACATTAAAGTCAGAACATGAGTGAATGGAAGTGGTAGCTTAAACACTTGAAAAATAATTAAAAAAATAAGTTAACCTAAGTTCTGAGTCGATAATCTTTGCTATATTAAAGCCAGTTTGTAATTTATGTAGACTATCATTTTTTGTATACAATATTTTTAATATGAAATGAAATTTCATGGTTATGGTTTTTCAAATTTTATTAAAACTGACTTGTGATAGAAAATGTTTGAGCCACAAAGCTTCTTTGTAGGAAATATTTGGTATATCCTGCATTGTGCCAATAAATATTGGTGCCTATTCTTTGCACTTCTGTAGTAGTGAATGCTTTTATTACACATGTTATAGCCATGTGAGACCCTGCAACTAATGTTTTTTATGTTTTTAGTGTGCAGTAAGTTAAAGGCTTTAAGAAATCGAGGATCTTAATGGTTAATTTTTGTCACAGTAAGCTGGATTGAGTGTAAAGAGGGTCAAAAGTCTGAATCATTACACAGTGATCTGATGTATTGTTTCATTTCTCTAGACTGCTGATCTGATCGTCTTAGTTTGGTAAGTAAAGGTTGTGTTTGAAATACAGTGCTGGGAAAAGTCTTTCTTCCTTGTAGGTTTATTTTGTTTATGCTTTTGTCACATGTTTCATATCATCTAACAGGGAGAACCTGGATGAATACCCAAAAGCATTTTTAAAGTCATGATTTTATGTATGAAGCAGAGTAAAACAAGCCAGAACAACCTAAGATAATCTAATGAGCAACAAGTACCATCATGCATTTACAGTAATTAGTAATGTCTGGTTTACATCACTGAGGGGATTTTGGTCCACTCTACTTTCAGAATTGTCTTAATTAAGGTCCAATATAGGGTTTTCAAGTCATACCAACTATCTCAATTCCATTCAAGTACAGACTCTAATTAGTCTACACCAAGAGTTTTGTTTCATTCGATCGTGGCTCAAGAGTTGGGAATTCACCTTGTAATCGGAAGTTTGCTGGTTCGATCCCCGGCTCGTATAGTCTCGGTCGTTGTGTCCTTGGCAAGACACTTCACCCGTTGCTTACTGGTGTTGGTCAGACGGCCCGGTGGCGCCAGTGTCCAGCAGCCTCGCCTCTGTCAGTGCACCTCAGGGTGGCTGTGGCTACAATGTAGCTGCCATCACCAGTGTGTGAATGGGTGGATGACTGGATGTGTAAAGTGCTTTGGGGACTAGTAAAGAGATATATAAATACCAGCCATTTACCATTCAGAGCTGGACTTGCTCGTGTGCTTTAGATCAATTTCCTGCTGTGAATCCCAAGTGTGATTAAACGAAGCTCAGGACCTGATGGCTTGATGTAGGTCCTGAAGGAGTAAAGTAACAGCGCCATGTTTGACTTTATTGCTGGTGTTTGTTTCTTTATTGTTGTTGTTTTTTTGGTAATGTTTCTCTCACTATAGAAGATTCAGTTTAGTGCAGTGAGTCAGCACAGCTCTTGGTTATGATCAAGATATTTTTTGGCAAATGTGAGAAAGGAGTTGTTCTTTTTGGCCAATCATTGATTTTGCCTGTTCACCTACAACATCTGGGAGGATTTTTGTTTTCTGGGGTCTCCAAATCTGTATAATCTGTAGTAGCAAAGCCCCCACAGGTCTTTGTAAATCTTTCCAGAATTATAACTCTCTCTGAGTTTGTTTCACATTAGAGCGGCTCACGACTAGCAGTTTAAATAAATAAATAAAATATTCACATAGGGCAGGGGTCACAAATTTCAGTCTTTAAGGGCCGGCGTCCTGAAGCTTTTCCATCTGTCTCTGTTACAACACTGGTGATGGTAGCTACATTGTAGCCACAGCCACCCTGAGGTGCACTGACTTACTGGCGCCACCGGGCCCTCTGACCACCACCAGTAGGCAACGGGTGAAGTGTCTTGCCCAAGGACACAACAACCGAGACTGTCCGGGACTCAAACCGGCAACCTTCCGATTACAAGGCGAACTCCCAACTTGAGCCACGATCGCCCCATCATGCTTAGTAAATTGTTGTTTACTTTTACCTTAACGACTCCTGAGATATTATGATATACTGTTGTTCCAGGCAACTACACACAGACATGGGGATTTGATAATTTTGGGGTTTAAGGAACATCTAATGTGGCATAAATTTGAGTTGAGTGCATGTGAAGTCTTTAAAGCAGGTTTAAAGAAACTGTCTGCTCTAACGTCAGGGTGTGGTTTTTGTTGGACCATACAATATTCACAGTAAGATATTGTAGCAGCACATCTTGGTTTAAGTTTCCAGACTCTGTTTGTTTTTGTTTTAATAGAATTTCAATGCAGGCCACCTCAAATTTTAAAGCCTACAAACATTATATACAAGGCATCATTTGTGATTGTTGTATGCTTTTAAATAGCAAATCACTGGTTATGATATCTACTCTGTTATGTAATCGAACCTAAATTTTACAGCATTACATGACTAAGAAACTTGTGTGGCTTATTGCAAATGGATAAAATCTCATATTACCTTTATGAGGAGAGTGATCTTTATTAAGGTGTAGAAAAAGAAAACAGAGGAGTTGTTGTTGTTTGTATTCCAACTGTGGTAAACAAAGAAGTTTCCAGAATCTTTTTGACTACAGAGAGTGATGCACTATTGACTCTGATGCTGATTTGAATTGTCTCATTCTGTATTTTTGTCTTTTGTTATAGAGTGAACAGATCTTTGGTTTTGCCTTTGCTGGTAAGTAGACAGTGATGTTTAGTAATTTACTTACAGTTTGGGTATTTGTGACATCTTGCCATTTGCTCTGGGCAAAAACACATAGTCAGCATTTATAATCTGTAGCAGCAAACCCCCCACAGAGGACCTCTGACTGCCCTGAAAATGTCCCTGAAGTTTAATAGCCCATTTATGTCTGATTTTCCTTTATGATGACTTATCAAGTCTAAATGTAGCTAAATGTCAGAGTTGTCTTTATACAATTGTTCGATTTCTCATTATGTTTGTGGATTTAATTATCAAACAAAACTATGAAAGTGCTTTAGGTGAGTATAGGTGGTAACTTAAACACTTAAGAGCACCACAGCTATCGATTTTTATTGTCTCTCATATTCCACTTATGAATTAGCATGAAATCACAACACTAGAAGTATTTTGCCTGAGTGACTAGAAGTGATACTTTGACACTTAAGCAATAATAAAAAGTAAGAAAATCAAAAGTGTGAATAGGTATATTAAAGCCAGTATTTTAGAATCAAATATAAATGTTCCCAAAAAGGGACATAAAAAACTAATCCCATACACCTTGTGTCAAAATTTGATTGATGACCCCCTCGCCCTCGCCCCCTCCTCCTCCCTCACCCCCCTCCCCCCCCAAACCCCTTTTTTCCCTCCCCACTGGAAGTGTGTAATTTGATCCATAGTCGCGTCACGTGTTGCGGCACCTGTTGTTTTGAAAAAATAAAAAAAGTTTTTAGAGGGAGGGGGTCTGTGGAGGAAAGTGAATAAAAACAGAGAGGAGGGGCGGCGCACTATACTACCGTATGCACAGACACAAGATGGATCCTTACATCCTCCACCCCTACGTTCCTGTGTGCTTGGGCGGGG
Source organism: Oreochromis aureus (assembly GCF_013358895.1). NCBI lineage: Eukaryota > Metazoa > Chordata > Actinopteri > Cichliformes > Cichlidae > Oreochromis > Oreochromis aureus. Next base: position 94,144,396 of record NC_052944.1, on the reverse strand, counting down.
AAGAGATCTGCTCTCCCGAGGTTGAAAGCATGGGAGGCGGCGGCGGCAGTGGTCTTCGTCGATTATCAGCGACACCCCGTCACTGTCTACAGTAACAGATATGAAGCGACCGCTGCTCCAGCGGAAGAAGGAGAAATAAGAGAGTCTTTATGTTCCGCAGCCAGATACCGGCACCGAGGAAGTTGCGGGAGAATGGACTCTGCCTTTTGAGGGCTGTGGAAAGTGGGGCTACGTCTCTGAGTATGACATATTCAAATACAGCATATTTTACTATTGAAGGCCTCAATCCAGACCTTTTGACCCTACCAGAAATACTCGGAAGTGTCTAGTCATTTTCAGACCTGTTGCAACATGTTCCATAAGCACGAGGGAGGGTATGGTTGCTGGGGAGATCAGAGAGGAGGAGGGTTCCTGAAGCATAGGGGTGACGCAGCTGATGACTCTGTGCTGTATAGAGAGACAGAGAGGCAGTTAGTTTTCCACAAACTCATAGTTCAATTCTGTTTAAATATTATCACAATTTTCTCTGTATTTCTTTTCTTAACAATAGCGGATATATTTTACTTTCTTATGATGCACCGGCGCTTGTAATGAAAAAGAGTGACTTCCTATTGCCTGTAGAGAACCGTTTCTTTCAATAGTATTTTATTTTCTTATAATACAGGCGCAATAAAAAACTTTAACATTATTTGCCTAGCAACAAATTGTATTTTTATAGAGTGGGGTGGATACAGGCGCTTGTAATGAAAAGAAGAACTTTCTATCCGCTTGTAACCTACAGACCGCCCACCTCATTCTTGTAAATAAATAAATAACCCTTAGTGAATACTACTTTTACTTTTTGAGAGTTCCTTTTACAAGGGGCTGAAAAACAAACCATAAAAGATAATTCCTGAGGCAGACGATCTCGTTTCACTCACACACAGCGTGCCATAAAAGATAATTGCCGAGGCAGGAGGTCTTGTTTCTCACACACACACACACACACACACACACACTGCGGGTCAAGGAGGTGAGACAGCAGATATCAGTTTTACTCACTGCTTATAACCTATAACGCCCCCTCAAAAATATTATTATTAAAACATCTATATGAGGTATGTTTTGCGCAGCCTGCTCCTTGTCGGACCAGAGTAGAGAGTTTTTTTTCTTCATTATTTTGAGCTACTTTTACAGCATGTTTTCTCAATAGACAGAAAACGATCTTGTACTACACACTAAGGAGTCAACAGACAATATTATCATCTCTCAATGCTTGTAACCATCTCCCCATAAAATAACCCTTAGTGGAATAAAACTTATATTTAAATAAGTTTATTAAAGCACCCTCCCTCTGTGGGAAAGAGATATTTTCTCAGAGTCAAGTTTACACCATGAGGCGAGTTTTGTCAACAGGAGACGAGTTTTGTCACGAACAAGAACGGCGCAGACAACTGTTACCCATAAAGTAAAACAAATATCCACCTCTAAGTCGTATTTTACCGCCGGAGAATGTGGAAAACAGACAACCCTCACAAGAAGGCACCCAAAAAGAAATTGGACACCCCAACTTTCTTTCCCCCTCTCCCAACTCTCTGCGCACACACACACACACACACACACACACACACACACACACAAAAAGGAGACCCAAAGGTGAGAAGAAAAAAACAAAAAACCCCTCTCTAACTGACAATATTGTCAGGAGAAAGATCTTGAAAAAACAGATGCCTCGCTAGAGCGAGGATAAAATGAGAGAAGAAAGCGAGAGGAGTCAAAGAACCGTTATCTGCTCAGACCCTACTGTGACAGTTCTACCAATCGCGAGGAAGAGTCCGTGCATATTATGTCTGCATTCCGTCCAAATAACGCCGTCGATCAGGCGCCAGGGCCAGCTCGCCAGACCTTTTGAGTCTCACTCCGGTAAGTTTTTTTTTTTTTTCTTTATGATTTAAAATTATATATCATCAGAGATGTTAATAATTTGATTACGTTCTTTAGCTTTCTACACCGATGATTTCTATAAGTGGACTACGGTGCGTTTAAATAAGTATATATCACTTTTAAATAAGTTAAGACGGACTTGGTTTTTTTAATGAAACTCTGTTACTTACAGATGCTATCGATAGCACGGTGAGGAGCAGCATAAATCCACCCGTTTTCCGAGGCGATTTAGAGGCCATCCTCCCGCAGAACCTCCGCTGCTGATCGGTGAAAGACCGCGCGGCGAGAAGGCGGCGTTAGTTCCGTCTCCGCACACCGAGAGAATTGCGGAGAAATAAGTTTTAAAACCCAAGGTAAACAATATGCTGTATTATCCGCCATTTTGTTGAATAACAGGATGTGACGGAGTAATCCGAGCACGCTATACCGCCCCTCCCGACCCGGAGCGGATTTTTTAAAACTTTGTTTTATTTCATGACAGCGATGTCGAGAATATACAGACCCGCCGCATGGCGAAAAGAAGAACAAGAAGACGACGTTGTTTTCGTCACCGCATACCGGGAGAACTGCAGGACAATACCTTTTAAATCCCAAGGTAAACGATATCTCTACAAAATAACGTATTCGAAAAGCCGAGCATGCTATACCGCCCCTCCAGACTCGGAGTGGTATAACGTGTGCTAGAAAGTTTTTTTTAAATCTTTTTCTCTTTGTTTTATTTCTTGACAGCCGAGATTGAGAATATACCCGTTCAAACCCCCTTTACAGACGATAGGGCGGAGGAGCGAGGTAAATAAAAGATTTTAAAATACATAAAATAACCCGCGCACGCTGTCCCAGAGAGAAAATTTGTTTTCTTAAATCTTTTTCCCTTCTGTTTTTCTCAACAGAGAATATACCCGTTCAAATCCCCTCTACAGACGATAGGGCGGAGGAGCGAGGTAAATAAAAGTTTTTTTCTTTTTTAAAAAATACAAAGAATAACCCGCGCATGCTGTCCCAGAGAGACGCAATGCGTTTTCTTAAACCTTTTTCCCTTTTGTTTTTCTCAACAGAGAATATACCCGTTCAAAACCCCTCTACAGACGATAGGGAGGAGGAGGAGCGAGGTAAATAATAAAAAAAAAAAAAAAAAAAATACAAAGAATAACCCACGCATGCCGACTCAATGTGTTTTCTTAAACTTTTTTCTCTTGTTTTTCTCGACAGATAATATACCTGCCGATACAGAAAATCAGGCGGAGGAACCATCCAGAGCTCCTCCTCTCAGAAGACTGAGAGGTAATTGATGAGGGTGGATGAATCGTTCCTAATAAATAATTATGTTGTATTAATAAAGTTCTCCGCTCTATAAAATAAAAAATGTGTGGTTTTTTTACTCTCGACTTTATACAGCAAGAATAAAATAAAATGTTTGTGCAAAACACGATCGTCCTTTTCAAGGACTAAAAAGTACATTTGTTTGTCTTTTCTTACAGCCCGGCGGCGACTTCATAAGAGGAGGATCTCGGAGACCTCAAATTCATATGCGCCATAACAGTCCGTGCATATGAATCAATATACCGACACAATCTCTGTAAAAGGGATGCAAAGTAAAAGCATACACATGTAAAGTCTGTGAATTAAGAAATAAAGAAAAATCATGTCGGAAGAACACAGCATTCCTGGCGCTTTGTTGGAAGCCGTGGCAGAATTGAACAGAGGCGCTGATCATATAGCACCACCGATCGACCCCCTACAGCCTTTAGAAAAGCATTGCAGGCCCTCCTTCAAAACATTGAAAGCGAGCAGGCGTGCCCGGCGACTGAACTTTGACCCTTTGCAGCCGTTGAAAATGCTCTTCAGCTCTACGACCGGCAGAGGAGGGCGCTCTGCGGGCGGCAGGAGCAGGTGCAGCCTGCGGAGGATCAGCCTGCGAGCATCAACACGGAGGAGGATCTCGGGTACAGAGCGATGCGGTGACTCGCCGTGAACAATTTAATAATTTTGAAATAAAGGCGGTATTTAACATTCCCTCTCAGGACGGCGCCCGACCTCGCTCAATTTTACCTCGGCGTCAGGGACAATTTTGTAGATCTAGCGGATAGGATCAGACAGGAAGTTAGTCGTAATGATCGGGTTCAACTGGAGATCATCAGCGAGCACGCGCAAAAGCACGCCGTTTTTAACGTCGACGAAAGCGCCGACAACATTGTACCGGCCTTTGAGGACCTGTTGGCCAGGCTGATACAATCAAACGGCGCGATCGTGGTAGGCTCTCCCTAGAAATTGTAGTGCAAGTAATTAGAAATCCTAGAGGCAGGCGGACGTAAAAGATTCACAAAAGCGTTGAGCGATGAAATCATAGTCAAAAAGCGGCGCTGTCTGTGCGTGGTAAAAACAAAAAGCGATAATCTGTGCCGCCATTAACTTGGCTCACCTCACGAGCCTCATTTCACAGATAAACAGGCCCTGGAGCGGCGAGAGCTGCAGCGTTTAAGCGAGGCTGGCGATCGAACAGGTAACCCTCACCGACATAGATAAATTTGAGCGAATACTAAATCGTAAAATCGTTGTGTTTTACCGCCCGCCGAGGACAGGACTCTTCGCTAATCGAGACAGGTCCCCAAACACTCCTCACCCGCTGTACTTATTCTTATTCCGGCATCACTATTACGGGATAAAAAATCTAAAAACATTTTTAGGAGTCCCGTACATTTGCGAGGAGTGTCACCGCGGGTACTATAAACGCGAGGAACACTTTTGCCAAAATCGCTGCAATCTCTGTTTTGACCGCGCATGCCCCTCTCACTTTCTGGACGCCGTAATCTGTCTGGATTGTAACAGGTCATGCCGCACTCGCGAGTGTTACTTGAAGCACAAACAACCCAGAATTCACTCTAGCTCCGGCCTCAGCGTTTGTCAACAAATGTATAAATGCCCGGACTGCAAACTCCTCTCCCGTCGCGGAAAGCACAGGTGCACAGCCGCCAGATGTAAAATCTGCCGCGCTGAGCTTCCTCCCGACAAAGATCAGCACCTGTGTTACATTCAACCTCTGAAACACGAAAGCCTCGAAACCGCATCCATAATCTTTTATGACTTTGAAACCTTCCCAGACCGGGAGGGGGCGCACGTCCCTTACCTAGTGTGTACAAAATCGCTAGAAGGAGAAGAGTGGCACGCATACGGTGTAGACTGCGTTGAAAAGTTTGTTCAAAGATACAGAAGGAAAAGATATAGAGACCACATTCATTGCCCTAGCGAAAGGGTTTGACAGTTATTTAATTCTCAGCCACCTGGTGGGAGAGGGCATGGCGCCCTCGCTCATCATGCAAAGGCAGTAAAATTATATGTTTCACAGAATCGATTTCCTTCTCAAATTCATAGACTAGCTTTCTTTCCTCACCACCCTCGCCGAGCAACTACGGAGCGCACGTCCAAAAGCCTATTCGCGCGTCCATTCAGTGGCTGGAGTGGGTGTCTCGCTCTCAGAAAATCCCCATTCACTGCACGCTCTCTCCACAACGGGAGGAGAAAAAAAGCAAGTCCGTACTATGTTAGCGGATACTGCGCTGATTGATGGTGAAAAATGGGTGTGGGAATTTCTGGGGTGCTTTTATCACAGCTGTCCAAAGTGCTACAGGCCGGGAAATCTGCCGGCCGTAACGCTCATACACGGGAACCTGCTCGCCTTCTACCGGCGAGGCTCCGAGAGCTGAAAGCGTTTACAGAGTCCGCCGCGGTCCACGCTGTAGAGCCGCAGTGGGCGAGATGAGAAAAATCGAGCGAGGTTAAAAAGGTTTTTGCAAAGCTAAAGAAGCTCCGGAACCTCTGTCTCCTCGCTCCGAGACGCTACTGGAGGGCCCTTGACCTTGCAGGCTGGATTACAGCGCCTTCGCCCGAGCGTGTGTGTGCAATACGTGGGCGATCACATCCTGTACCCACTTACGTCAACGTAAGCCCAGCGGCTGCCCTCTCCATCACCACGAAAATCATCAGAGAGAATTTTGTAGACCCTCGTTGGCTATCCGAGACTGATCAGAGCACGATTTACCGCCCGCGAACTCTATTTCCGTTCTACCGTACAAAACCCGGAGGTAAATTAATATTTTCCTCTGCGCACCTGCGCCGAGACTAATCACCAAAGCGTGTCCGTGCCCTCCTGACGGCAGACCCGCAGAAGCTCTCACAGGGGTCTGGGTCACCGTGGGATTTAACAAAACCTTAGAACTGGGTTACAGGGTGGCTAAAATCACAGAGGTCTGGCACTTTGATCGGCGCAGCAGCGACATCTTGCGGACTATATTAACACTTTCTCAAAGGCTGACAAGGAAGCCCTCGAATTTATCCTCCGGAAGCTTCATGACGAGGAGGAAGACAAATACGATGGAAAAGTACCACAGGCATCCAGGGCATACGTTTAGACCCGTCAAAAATGAAGGTGAACCCGGCCAAAAAAGACGAGGTATCGAAGTGTGTCTCAACGGTTTCTGGGAAGAAGGTTGCTCAGAGAACCAGCCTGGCTCGAGACCACTCTGGTCAGAAAACCCAGTCGAGTTTTTAACTTCGTCTTTTTCGGATCAAGTACGACTTTAAACACGTCTCTTTTTAAAGGCCAAAAACAGGGCGATGGCGTTAATTCGGTGGAGCTATAACGGTAGCATGCGTGATACCTCCAGCCCCTGGCGATCCAATAACGTTTTCATCGCGGCTTTCTACCACAGCCCTCGCCCGCCTAAAACTCTGATATTTAGAAAAATTGCAGCGCGCGTTCTGTACACCGACACCGACTCTCTGATCTACGTAGTGAAAAGGAGGAACCTTTAGAAACTGGGCAATTTTTCTAAGCGATCTCACGAGACCTTTGAATTACATGGGGACACCATCCAGGAATGGTTGTCTCCGCGGAGTCCAAAACTCGCCTACAGGACCAGAAACAAGAAGAAACTTGTGGTAAAAAATGAAAGGTATATAGCATGAGCGAGGAGAATGTTGTGGCCAGGTCAATTTTTGACAGTATGGCGAGCTGGTGGAAAGATTGCCTTTCTGGTATGAAGGAGGCGGAGCTCGAGACCCCACAGCACGGCATTCAGAGGGATAAGAGAGAGGGTTTGTGCTTAAAAAGCAGAACATTTCAGAAAAAAGTTTAAAAGTGGTCTCACGACAGAAGGCGCCTCTTTCCAGGCAGGCTGCTTTCTGCCTTTTCGGTACTAGTGTTGTTTTGTTTGTTTGTTTGGTTTTCAAGTATCTTTGTTTTCTTCTAAAATGGAGAATTGATTTTTGATCATACAGACTGAAAGGGTGCCCTTACCTGTCTGATTTATTGAGACCCTAGCGGGTGTGGGAAAACTCATTTTGTAAAGAGTGTGTTTTGGAGCTTCATGAGCATCCGCAGATACTGTGCCCATGAATATTGTGTGGATTTATACTTCTTTTCCAACCCATGTGCGAAGAACTGTCAAAAGACCAACAAAAACATTAAATTTGTCGGGGTTTGCCCGATTCTTCCAAAGATTTCCAAGGCGGCTCTGGTGGTGCTGGATGATGTCATCTTTGAGCCTCCGGATCACCGGAAGTGGTTAAAATTTTCCTCCAATACCGCCACCATAAACGTCTCCGTCATGATGCTGACCCAGAACGTTTTCCATCAGAGCCGATACAGCCGCTTTCCATCGGCAAAGCTCAATTATATGGTGCTGTTTAAAAACCCCAGAGACAAGCTGCAGATTGAGATTTTGGCCCGTCAAGTTTTCCGCCATAAAACATTGTTTTTTTCTCAGACAGTTTCAAAGGCATGCGCGCAGGAGCCCACGGGTATTTCAATCCTCGATCTCCTCCCCTCCTGCCCAGAGCAGGCGTTACAGAGTCTGTGGCATGATTGCTTCGGGACAGCACCCCGTCATCCTACCTGCCCAAATCCAAGTAGCAGCTCGCTATGTCTCCAAGCGTGTAAAAAGGAGCATGCAGTCTTACTGCAGGCTCTGTACCGCAGCGTCGCCCATGAAAGCATAAAGACATGTCTCGCTCCACAGCTCCCCGGATTTCCTCAGGCGGCACAATGCGAGATGGCTTTAAATCTTTTAAAAGGGAACATACTCTTTCCGGCTTCTCAGCACCAAAAACTGAACTTGCTCAGAAAAAGATCATCGAGACTGCTGGCGACAGAAAGCGAGCTTAAACCCGAAAACGTCAAGTTTCAAAGAAACAGGCGGGGAGGTTTCTCCTTCCCCTCTCCTGTCCGCGCGCGTACCTGTTCTGGAAACCTGCTGGGGAGGGAGGCTGTTTCAGAAACGTTGAGATGTTTAAAAAAATGATTCTCAATTCCCTCACGAGATGAAAAAATAGACGACCCGCCGAGCCCACGGTCCCCTTCCAGAGAAGCCGCCAAAGAGCGATTTGGACTGAAAAGATAGAAAGCTATGCTGGAGGATCGCGGCTAAACTTCGTCGCGAAAAGTCAAAGATCTTGAGGTCTCTGCCTCGCGGAGATATCTCACGCTCTATAAACAGAATTTGGAGACGGAGAGTCGGGGTGACTTTCCACCTGCGGCGAGGAGCCTCCAGCAGCAACGGCAGCAGGTGCATCAGCAGCAGCAGGTGCACATCTGCAGCAACAGGTCGCATCCGCATCAACGAGGGCAGCGGGGAAGAGGATGAAATGGTGGAAGAAGTGTTAAAATCCTACCCCTCGAGGACCCGCCAACGCATCGCTACATTGAGACGTGGCGGAGCGGAGGAAGGATGGACAAAGAGGGAATTTGTTTTACAAGGGAATGCGGTCACGGGGTTCTCACATGGTCGATCCTATTTAAAACCTCCTCCCTCTCTTTTAAAGTAAAAACCAAGCAGCGTCCGAAAGGATGAATGACGTTTTCATAACTGCTGGTCGAGATCAAACATCCCCTCATCCTCCATGCCATAACCGTATTGAAACAAACGAGCAGTACTGGCGGCGTCTTAAATCGAGGAGGAGGAGGAGGAAGGAGGGAGGACTGACACCTCTCTTGGCGAAGGGGAAAACCCTCGGTGCAAAAGATGCTTTCCCGACCTGGACACTCTATATAAAACGTGTTTTTGTTATGTTTTTCGCAAATGGAAATAAATAAAAGCAGCTGCAAACAAGTTGATCGTTGTTTACGATTCTTTATTTGATACTAACATTTTGCAAACTTTTGTGAGGAGCAAGCCCGTTGATGACCTCTGCTTGAATCGGCGGGACAGCGCTGCTCAAAAAGTCGAACACCATGCCATCATTTTTAAAACACATCGTTATAGTACAGAGAAAGTATTATTGTAATAGACCGGATAGCCCTAGAGCCTTGTGACATAGATAAAAAATGCAATGTTGCCGCATAAACGACCAGACCAGAGGGTGCTGAAGCTGTGCGATCATGATGAGAGTGTTGAGTCAGGTCAGCGCTCTGCCAGAAACTCTATGAGATGACCGGGGATGAGTGAAAGAGAGTCGGGAGGGAGTCCGTAGGGGAGTCAAAAAAAAGTGGAGGAGCAGTCCTTTTCCAGAGTCAGAGCCAGCCAGTGTTCTCCCCTCAGAGTGGGGGCGGGTGAGTGTTTACTATAAAGTAGCGGGTGCTTTAAAGTCGGCTTCTCAAAAACCCAGCAGTCCGAGGGGCCCAAACCCACGACGTCTCCCAAAGCGCGATGCAGATATCAGTTGAAGATTATCCTGTATTTTTAATAATAATCCACCAGCACCTGCCTTTTAGAGTCAATCTCAAAATGGGTCGTGGCAGTACGTACACTAGGCGTGGTGGTCTGAGCGAAGGAACTCAGATCTCATTTCAGCCTCAATTTCCGTTGGAGACTGGAACGGTGATCAGCGTCCTCGCTGGGCTCAGATTAAAAGGCAAACAGGGCACCCCTCGTTAAATTCCGGTCGTGCTCGAAACCCAAATCTTTGAGGTGTCTCCGTGGCGGAAAACATGGTAAAACTCTCTGACCAATTTCAGCGGTGTTGTTGAAACTTTGGCGGGCACCTGCCTGCGTCCTGACACAGCGCCAGATACTCACGTGCGTTGTCTAAAGTTGAAAGCGACGGTCCCTCCTTCCGTGAAGGCGTCGTGGTGAACCATGCCCAGGACCACGATTTAGGCATGGCTCCCAGAAAGAGATTCTCTTGGTTGCGATCCTGGAATTTTCAGGGATGGGTAGATGGGTTTTCCACGAGCATGCGAAAGAGGACCAGGCGTTTTCCTTTCTGTCAGAGACGCGGCGTGGCAGCCACAATGACGAAAGCCGCTGACCTTTTGGCGAATAGAGAGGCGCGGTTGTTTTCCAGGTGCAAACTGCGAGTCACGAGTCCCCATCAGGAAAAGGCGTCGCTGTTGCGAATCAATTCTAGCTCTCAAATCCACAGAGAGTTCAGCGGGGCCTCTACGCGGAGAATATGTCGGCGTGAAGAGGACCCAGCAGGTCCCGCCTCAGCGACTCTGCCGTCAGCGGCTCTCTGCTGTGTCCTTTATTCACCCGTTGTTTTATAACTAGTAGAGTCCACTGGCTCGCCCGATGTCTTTGTAAACAGGCGGCGTGAGTTGACTCTTTAGGTGTCTTCTGAAAAGTTGACAGCGTCTCGATCATGGCCCTGTAGAGGGTGGGTGGCGCTGGACTGTGAAAATCGAGCGATCCCCCAGAATAACGCGTGCTGACTGAAAATTGTGGTGAGGGTAGTGGTGATGAGGCGCTCGCCGGCATCGGGTGAGACCTGGGCTCCCGTCTCTCTCCGTAATCTTTACCCTCAGATGGAGCAGGGTGTCAGTTCAGATCGAGATACTTTTCCCGTCTCCGGGAGTGAGAAAAATTCAATGGGTGAGTTGATCGTTCAAGCGCAGAGAGGGCTGGCATTCTTGATATTTTTATCCTCTATGGATAGCTGGGTCATAGGGCCATAGATCCAGTGACCAGTGAGATTGCATTCAGTGCAGATTTCTTGTGTAAGAAGAGACATACATCTTCTTTCTCATATGCGTTGATTAAAATATGTCCGAGCTCCGTTGAGGATCCTTCTCTTCCGCCCGCGGTCTTGACGATTTGGATTTTACTCCGCTTTACTTTTGTAACCCGCTGGCTGGAGGCGTTTCCTCTTCTCCGACAGCACCATCATGCCTCCCGCCCCCTCCTGTGCCGGGCTCGGTCAGCCCATCACTCTTTTCACAGCGTCACGTGGCGATGTTGGTGGCCGCCCGTTTTCAGGTGAGGTTTGGCTACGGCGAACCCGTTTGAAGGAGAGTCTGGTAAACAGCCTGGAGAAGTCGAGCCTATCCATCTGCCCGTGCATCACGCATCCGTAAAAACCCAGAAGGGATCCGCCACCACCCTGCCCACTGTCATAATACGCTACACAAAGCGAGTGGGAGGTCCTGAAGGGCGCCAGCGCCCGCTTCTCAAAGCGGGTTTACAGTGCGAAAGCTTGACTGCTCGTTTTCCCGCAAACAAATCCACGAACCTGTCGCGGTCCGTTTAATTTCGGCGAATGGTTTTTAATGTATTTTAGATACAGCAGGTAATGCACGTGTTGTACCTGATGCTCACTGCGTCTCCGTAATGTCGCTTTCACGTTCACTACGCTCCAGCAGGCGAGTAGCTGTCGCCCGACCCGGTTGATACTGAAGGCGATGTCGAGTGTAGAAACAGAGTTCTCTACGCGCTCACTCTCGCGGATGAAATTGCGGCGCTGACACGGTCCACGCTCGTTCGTCTCAGTCAACATGTAAGCCAGAGGAGGGAAGGCCTTGATTTATGGCTCCGTTGCCTTTTCGTCAGGCGTTTAAAGGTGATGATATTTGACGAAAGGAGCAGCCTACTCGAGCGAGGGTCGTGCTACTGAGTCGCCCGGCTGGGTGCTCCAATAAGATGCTATCTAATGCGCCCGTAATGGCCTCCTGCCAAATTTAAAATCACCAGGGTCGGTCCTCTTCTCCTTACGTCAGGATCAGCTCCAAGTAGGAGGCGTCCGGTAGGTTGTCAATGCGGCGGATAAATAAATTAAGACCCACGGTCCATTCTCCGGTCAGCTCTATGGGTTTGGCCAGGTCACGGTGTAGCATCCTCGTGTATCTTTAACTAATTCCTTGCTGGCGTTGGAGGGCAGGGTGCGTAAAACCCTTCGGACTCCATGGCAGTGAAAATTAAAATGAGCCGAATGATCCGGGGCTCTCTTTTTATACCCGACCACTTCGATTTCACCCAGCTGTTGAATTTCTAGGCCAGTTTTTTCCACTTGACAAACACCTGCTTTCGCCTCTGACCGCGCCGCTTTAAAATCTTCTCACGTAAACGCTTTCCTCTGTCTTTCACTTTCTGTAGCTCGGCCTCATAACGCCGATGGGCTCCCGTCATAATCTTCCAGCTTGTACACGGGGTGGCCTTGAAGGACCAGGTCACAGTAGGTTTCGTCGTGAAACTCTGCTCGTATTTTTATCAAATACTCTTCACTTTGGATATTCTCGCAGATCGCCCTCTTAAATTTCATGTTTATTTCCGGACGGGCGGGGGGTCGTGCCGTACAAGTTGCCACATGATCCGCGTTCTCGGGCACACCCCGTGGCGTCATTTTAATGCCGCTGTGATAACTCGGTTATACCTTCTAACAGATCGGGCAACACCCTCAGATAGCGTCTGGTATTGTGGTGATGAATACCTCCATTCAGCGTTTTTAGCGTGCGGTTAAACCTCTGCCACCGAGGCCTTTAGGTCGCTGGCGGTGGCAAAATAGTGATGCCGTGATTTCTCATCAGACCTGAAAACTTTTGAAAACTCTTTCCATGGTTTGTACATTTGGTGTTGTCTCTCTCAACACAGACTCGAAAGCCCGGTACTTCCGACCCGTCTTCTTTTTAGGGCAGCGCGTAAGCCTTTTTGAAAATCGTCTATGGCGGTCAATAAATATTAAATCCGTCGTTGTATTCAGACAGGTGTCTCATGTCGCAGAGTCGGCCTGAAGCTGCTTGATACGGTTTGTCACAAACACTCTGTTTCTAAATCTTACTCCGGCCGGTTTGTGCAGAGTATAGCGTCCTGTTCGGATAAAAATCTGGCACCTTAGAACATCCCTTTTTTCCGTCCTCTTCACCCTGCGACCTATCTACTCCTCCGGAAACTACCGGGTGAAGGGGCGTGTCTACTTTTCGCACTTTTCTCAGCCATCCCGTCTTGTGATATAAAGCCGTCTGCGTTATCGGCGTCGCAGGAGCCGGCTTTATTATTTATTCGAGGATCTGTTTAAACATACTTTTTTAAAAAACCAGAGTGAAGGCTTTTAAAAATATTTTTATTCAAAACCAGAGGGTTTAACATGCAAAACGAATACATTTTAAATTCAAAACCTGAGATAAAACACTTATAGAATCAAGCGGATACATTTATTCAAAACCAGAGACTTTAATATGCAAAAACAGAGACCATTTTTAATTCAAAACCTGAGATCAAACATGCTTTTGAAAAGGTTACAAAACAGGATACATGTTTTTAAAGTGTACTAATTGGGATGATTTTCAAAACCATAATATCTTTAAAAGCAGCGTACATTTAAAAATACATGATTAAGCGAGGTAGATTTTTAGAAACACAATACATGTTTTTAAAAAAGCAACTTACATGATTAAAAAGCGAGTGGGTTTTAGAAACACAATACATTTTTTAAAAAAAAACGACACATGATTAAAAACGGTGGGTTTTTAAGAAGAGGATAATGATTAAAAAATGCGAGGTTAAATATAGGATACATGCATGCAGGATAGAATCAGTATCCTTTGTAACACTCTGTGACCAATCGCAGCTCCCGATTTTGACCATCCTGCCCACCAGATTGTGAAGCCTCGATGGCGTCGAAACTCTCCTCACGACTTCAGTTCATGGAGCAGAGTCTCCGCCACCGTGCTGACTTTGGCGTCATCCTTCTTGATGTGCGGGCAATCAGCAGACGTTGAATGGAAGGAATGAAACGAGGGTGAGCAGTTTCTTCCTGATCTGTAATAGTTGTCGATAAAATCATCCTCCAGGTTGCAGACACTGTGTTGTCTCTGGCTGGGATGATCGATCTTACACGTTGCATTCATCGGTGCGGTACTTGTTGATCACCAGTTGACCAGATGATACCGGTTTTCACAGGCGTCGATGAATAAAGAAGGCGCCCAACCGTCGGCTGTTGACTTGCTGCTTCGGTGGTTAAGCAGTAGCAGGAGTGTCGGTATCATCGCACCGTCCGAGACGACCTCCTCATCGTGAAGCGAAGTGCAGTCCATCTCTCTCCAGAGCTAAAAAGGCTTTTGAACGACCTGCGGGCTTCCTTTTAACAAAGGAAGGCGTGGTCCAGGATGGTGAGATTTTCAGAAGCTCAGAGTTTTCACCCGCTCGCGTCTCTCAACAGCGGCAACTTTGAAAAAAGAATTGTAATATCCTTCCTCACTTGCAGCATCCTTACGATCCATTCTTTGGCGGTAAAACCATCATGCTCACGAAATAAACCGCAGTCGGGTTGAATTTCTCCTTGATGAAAATGTCGAGCATCAGACTCATCCGTTGAGCGCAGTGGCCCGCAGTCTCCATCTGCCGATGGCTGTGTCCTGAAGGACCAGGCGGTTGACAAGATTATTTTAGTCTTGCTTGGTTCTCCGTCCTTAGGCGTATCGTTTGGGGGAGGAGGGGGGATATCCTCTTCTTCTTCTTCTTCTTCTTGCTTTTTTTTCAGCAGCTGGGGATGTTTTCTTTTATTCTCATCGCTGAAGCGGGGTTCTTCTCCTCTTTTTTTTCTGGGCTGGGACATCTTCTGGTTTTCAGCCAGGGGCTGATCTTCTTCTTCTTCTTCTTCCTCTGTATTGGTGTGGAGGATTATCATTATCATCGGATGAAGAATCATCCTCCTCGTGAGAGAATCCTCTAGAGGGGTCTGTTTGTCGGAAT
>NC_052944.1:94115686-94129077 GCF_013358895.1 Oreochromis aureus | reverse complement strand
TTCTGCCAAATCACAATATAACTGCAAAATAAAGGTTTTTTTTTTTTTTAGACAAATCATAGTGTTTGTGCTAAATCCTAGTAATTCTGCTCAATCATAGAATTTCTGCTATGCTGAAGTGCTTTTTGCTAGATTACAGAATTTCTGCTAAGTCAAAGTATTTCATGTAAGTCATAGTATTTATACCAAGTCCCAGTGTTTCTGCCAAATCATAAATCATAAATAATGTGGCGTGTTGGGGAACAGCTAGTTCTCTCCCATCATGCCTTGGGACATGTGCTGCATTTGAGATGTTCTTGTTTCATTGTTTATGGTTACGTTACTTTTAACTGTTGTCTTGAATGTTGTGTTTATACTATGGTACAAAGTCACTGACAGTTATTGTTTTATAGGAAGAATGCAGTACCATAAGTGAGTTCTGTTATGCTGTTATTGACCCTTGAAGCACATTGTGACACAAGCAAGTATGTTCAATAAAAAAACTCCCCTACCAGCTTGGGGTGGAAATACAGGCTCAATCTGTCCCTGTGAGCTTCTTTGCAAGATTCATCTGCATGCCACAATAATTTTAATAAAGCAAAGTTAAGACGAGAGGCTTGTGCCAATTCATCTTCAGACACTGCTGACACTCACGGTTGGAGCAGTTTTACTGTCATCTTACTGTTGAGCCATAAATTACGTTTGTTTTCAAACTCTTGAGCCATAAATTACGTTTGTTTTCAAACTCTTAAAATGAAGCCGTTTCTTCTCTCGTCATATCTCCTCCGACGGAGGTACAAAGAGCTATCGCAGTCAAAGTTCATGAAATTCTGCTGATTCACCCAGTAAAGGAATTGTGCTTCTATCCCACCTAGTTTTTGAGTTACACGGCGCTTTGTAACTCCAGAAAACGGCGCCACGCCTCACCGCGATCTAATTCTGACTGCTCATCTCCCTGTTTTCCAGGCACTGGCTCTCTTTGCCAGTGGCGCATTTGGTAATGACACGGGTCTGCAGCCCAAAGGTCGTGGGTTCAATTCCACCTTGGTCCACATGGTTTTTTTTTCACTACAAATTTATACACTATCACAGACCTGTAATTTATATTGCTAATTTATTACAATTCTGCAAAGTTTTATGATTTTAGCAGCTTTTCTAATATGGACCTCAGATTCTTGTTAACGCTCCATGGCAGAAACAAGTACACAGCCTGATGAAGCAGACTGAGGCAGTACCTCTGATTGGTGAATTAGAGCAGAACCAGGTTGTTCTTTCATTTCATTTCTTTATTTATTTCACACATGGTTCAACAGTGTTTCTTTTTCTACATACAGAACCTTCTGCCTCTTTTCAGCAGAAATTCTGCTCATTCACCTCATCTCTTGTGTTGGAGTGCCCTCTTGTGGCGCCTTTTGGGTAGTGCCTTAGTAAACGTGAACACTGCAAAGAAGTGGTATCAGACTGGTTTGTAGTGGAGGAATTTGTTGCCAGTTTCTTTCATCTTTAATCCGTATTCATGTTGTAATGTAGTACCACAATGTGGCAGAATACACTATGTTTTGGCAGAAATACTTTGATTTACAAATACTTTGATTTGCTTACTTCAGCTTCTTCACCCCTTTTCAGCAAAATTTTCATTTTTTTCCCTTTTCAGCACAAATTCCAGCTTTTTGGCTGTTTTCAGAAAAAAACAACTCTTTTGAGCAGAAACTCTGCTGATTCATCTCTTTTCAGCGCAAGTTTCTGCTTCTTTGCCTCTTTTCTGCAGAAATTCTGCTGATTCACCTCTTTTCTGCAAAATTTTCAGCCTTTTCACCTCTTATCAGCACAATTGTCAGCAGCTTCTGCTCATTTCAGCAGAATTGTCCGTCTCTCCACCTCTTCTTTGTAAGAATGACTTTGGCTCAGGGAAATGAATAGCCGCCTTTGAGCAGAAATTCTGCTGATTCATCTCTTTTCAGCGCAAGTTTCTGCTTCTTTGGCTCTTTTCTGCAGAAATTCTGCTGATTCACCTCTTTTCTGCAAAATTTTCAGCCTTTTCACTTCTTCTCAGCACAATTCTCAGCAGCTTCTGCTCATTTAGCAAAATTGTCAGTTTCTCCATCTCTTTTTTGAGAGAAAGAGTTTGGTTCAGTGAGATGAGCAGCTGCCTTGAGATGAGAACGGTCAGGTTCAAATCCCGGTCATGGCAAAACCTGTTTTCAGTTTTCTCTTTTGTTCTGCCTCTTTTCTGCAGAAATTCTGCTGATTTACCTCTTTTCTGCAAAATTTTCAGCCTTTTCACCTCTTCTCAGCACAATTCTCAGCAGCTTCTGCTCATTTCAGCAGAATTGTCGGTCTCTCCTCCTCTTCTTGAGAGAATGAGTTTAGCTCAGTGAGATGAGTAGCTGCCTTGACACCAGGAGGACCAGGTTCGAATCCTGCTCAGGGCGACATGTTTTTTCACCACCACCATACAACTTTTTGCAACTTTTCAGCTTTTTCAGCTTTTCAGCAGACAGCTTCAGCGTTAAGGCATCCACACAGCATTTTCGCAGGAAATGCAAATTTTTCTAGTTCTTTATTATTATTCTTCAAGTTGCTTCCAGACGTTTTTGCCGCTTAACTACTCCTTCAGTTTTCAGCCGATTTTCTCAGTTCAAACTTTAAAAATTCTGCTCTTTCTGCTAATGTTTGCTATGACTTTTGGTGCTCATAATTTCTATACTTTTTGAGATATTGAATTTTTTTGCAATATTTTTGCCCATTTTGCACATTATCAGTGGCCTCACTAGTTTTCCTTGCCGGTTGAGCCGTGTTTTAGCTCAGTGAGATAAGCAGCCGTTCTCAGACTGGGAGACCCGGGTTCAAATCCCGCTTATGGCAACATTTCTTTCAGTTAACAGTTAAACTGTTTTAACTCAATTTCAGCTTTTTCACCCCTTTTCAGCAAAATTTTCAGTTTTTCACCACTTTTCAGCACAAATCCCAACTTTTCTGCTGTTTTCAGCAAAAACATGATTTTTCAGCAGAATTCTGAAAAGACTTTGCAGAACTCTTTTCAGCAGAAATTCTGCTGATTGAACTCTTTTCAGGAGAATTTTCACCTCTTTTCAGCCCAAATTTGCTTATTCACCTCTTCTGCAAAATTTTTCAGCCTTTTCATCTCTTATTAGCACAAGTCTCAGCTGTTTTCAGGAAAAACTGTTTTGAGCAGAAATTCTGCTGATTCATCTCTTTTTCAAAAATCCCAACTTTCTGCTTCTTTGCCTCTTTTCAGCAGAAATTCTGCTGATTCACCTCTTTCTGCAAAATTTTCAGCCTTTTCTCCTCTTATCATCACAATTCTCAGCAGCTTCTGCTCATTTCAGCAGAGTTGGCTGTCTCTCCACCTCTTCTTGGTCAGAATGAGTTTAGCTCAGTGAGATGAGTAGCTGCCTTGAGAGCAGGAGGCCCAAGTTGAATCCTGCTCAGGGCAATTTTTTTTTTTCACCACCATACAACTTTTGCAACTTTTTTTCTCTTTTCAGTTTTTGAGCAGACAGCTTCAGCAATACAGGCATCCACACAGCATTTTCGCAGGAAATGCAAATTTTCTAGTTATTATTATTTTCCTTTTCCGCCTGAAATTTTGCAGTGTATCTCGATACGCAGTTTTGAGACAAGCTTCATATATGTTACCTCATTTTGAGCGGCTGGATCTGGAATGGTGTGCTATGACTTTTGGTGTTTATGAATTTTATAGTTTTTTAAATATTAATATTTTAGTGAAAATTTTCCACTTTCCTCTGCCAAACAGCTTTGACAATAGGGTTACATATGTTACATCATTTTGTGCGGTTTGAAGCTGCCATTAGTATGGTCTGACTTTTGGTGTTTATAACTTTTATAGTTTTTGAAATATTTAGATTTTAGTGCAAATTTGGGCCAATTCATCTTTTGGCGCCAAATAAACAGACTTCATTTGTGGTGTGTTGGCTCTCTCTAGTGGTATGCGGGAGTGGTACAGCCTGTCACCCTTATTTGGATTACCGTAATGATGACAATTTCAAGAGTGCGCACAGCGTACGCTGTTTTCAGGAGCCATTTGAATTTTTAAGGTTCAAAATCATTCAAAAGTTACGGTAATGCTTGGTGGAAAACTCAATATCCCACAATTCATAGCACGTTTCTACAGAGTGAACAATATTTGCCACCACTTGACTGTTTTATATGTTTTTTATTCGTGTTTCTAGGTCACAAAATAAGCTTTTAAGATATTTTCATTTTTTGTAGGTGTGTAAACTTCAAATATCTGCTTGTTTTATCAAGACATCCCATATTTAGCGACTGTGCTCTGACGATTTCGGTCCTGCCTGACAGCATTTCTGCTACCTAGCTAGCTGCCGTGACTTGGCTGCAAATGGATTTTAGGGGACTCTCTCTCTCGCTAGCTAGCACGACGGAGTTTTATACAGCTGTGTGTGTGCGCTAAGTTTATGACGTTGGACTTTATTTTATTCATAATGGTTAGTTATAGTAGAGTTGCCATTACAAACGGAATCGTGCCACATTCACAGAAAATATTACGATTTATTCTGTCTACGAAGCCTCCCTGTCATTCTCTGCCTGTTGCAACTTCAATCATGAAACTGATCAATGATCGGCTTTTCATATCTTGTTTGTTTATCGCCAAACAACAGCCAATTAAGCTTGATCAGCTGTTGTTAGAATTCATTTGCTTCTAATTTCTAGTATCAGCTGATGTCGATGTGGAAAAAATAACTGAGTTGTTTGGTGGTGGAGCTACAACAGAGGGCAGCTATCCACCGTGTGTGACAGAAAGGACATGCCGCGAACGAGACATAAAAGGCGGTGAAGCTACCACCGATCGATCGGTGTTTATATAACGCGGAGGTCAATCGTGGATCAGGGAAAGCGAAGGCAGGAGCGTGAGGTGAACTGAATTTCAGGTAAAGTTATGACCTGCACTCTATTTGGGTCAGATATAAACCGAGTTTAGGTGTAGTTTATTTAGCAGCAGTTCTCTTATGTGTTGCTGATAGTCGGCTTAGTCTAGCTAGCGCCGCTAGCATAGTTAGCTTAGTGCCGCTAGCAACCCTTGGTGAAAAAGCACCCAGGCTTGGCTTATATTGAGGCGGGTGAAACTCGTGTCAGCACCCGGTCGCGCTCTATTTGGGTCAGATATAAACCGCTGTTAGGTGTAGTTTATTTAGCAGCAGTTCTCTTATGTGTTGCTGATTAAATTCAATAGCTATTTAGACTGGTAGCATAGTTAGCTGTGTGCTCGCTAGCAACCCTTCGTGAAAAAGCACCCAGGCTTGGCTTATATTGAGGCGGTTGAAACTTGTGTCAGCACCATTTCGCTCTCTATTTGGGTCAGATATAAACCGATTTTTTAGGTGTAATTTATTTTCGTTGACTATTTTACAATCGTAATGCCATAGGAGTTTATATACAGCTGTGTGCGCACTAAGTTACTGACGTTGGACTTTATTTTTATTCATTAGGGTTAGTTCATAGAGTTGCCGTGCTGTATAAACGGAATCGTCCCACATTCAGAGAAAACATTATGATTTATTCTGTCGTTCAAGCCTTCCCTGTCATTTCTCGCGTGTTGAAAGCGTCAATCATGAAACTGATCAATGATCGGCTGTTAAGATCCCCTATATCGCGGCTAAACAACAGCAGCACGTTTAAGCTTGATCAGCTGTTGTTAGAATTTTGATTTTAATTTCTAGTATCAGCTGATGTTTGCTGGAGCATGAAGATGAAATCAGGAGATGTCCTTACTGAATCATCAGAGCTGAACTGGTGATGGAGAAACAGGTTTACACTTTAGGTGACATGAATGAGTTGAAGGAAGTTATGAGTTGTTTCTGAGAGACAAAGACCAAGCTCCTTTTTGTGTAGCTGACAGCTGGTAACTGTGCAGGGGCGGATCTAGCAAAGCTTTTGGGGGGCATTAACAGAGAAAGGTGGACACAAAGATATATATTTTCTTTCTTACTCTCATATAAAATATTTAGCTTTTATTAAATAGTTATCTGAATCTCACAACCAAAGTTTGTATAATAATACACAGGATTATATTCAGACTGGTTGACTGGCAAGACCAGGCCTGAGGGCGGTGTCCCTGCAGGTTTTAGATGTGTATTTGAACCAACACAGCTGATTTAAATGGCTAAATTAGCTCCTCAACATGTCCTGTTCTCCAAAGGCCTGATAACGAACTAATCATGTGATTCAGGTGTGTTGACCCAAGGTGAGATCTAAAACCTGCAGGACACCGCCCTAAGGGCCTGGAATTGCCCATATATGCTGTAGACCATTGTTCATAATTCAGAACACTTTGTAAAAATAACAAAAACTAAAAAGTGAATGCATGTGTGAAAAGTGGTCTATAATGTAATGCTTCAAAGTGTGTTCATGCAAACATTGTCGGGTCTGCCGTGGTACAATGGGACTTCTGCTCATGAACCTGTGTGCACAGCGTCTGCAAATCGACGCTGTACAAAGTAACTTCATCTTTACACAAAACTGTAAGCTGTCATCTGTGAAGCGTGAGCGGTGTTTGTTTTACCATAGTTCATGGTGGAGAATGGCAATTTCTTCTGAGTTTTGCTCTCTGTAGAAGTTATATGAATGGCAAGTTACAGTGATTAGCAGCTAAGTTCTGCACACATAAAATTTCTTCTGAAATATTATGCTTTCTAAAGATTATTGTGTGGATGCTTTAGGCATCCACACTATTGAGTTCCTGTTTCTCTTTATTCTTTATACTTTATTGTGTGGATGCTTTATGCATCCACACTATTGAGTTCCTGTTTCACTTTATTCTTTATATTTTTATTGTGTGGATGCTTTAAGCATCCACACTATTGAGTTCCTGTTTCTCTTTATTCTTTATACTTTATTATTCTAGTTGCCACTTTTTGTATGCGTTTTTGGCACTTAACTACTTTAACAATTTTCAGCCCGATTTTCACCGTTCAAATTTTAAACTATTCTGCTATTTCTGCTAATGATGGCTATGACTTTTGGTATTTTATGCTATTATACTTTTTAAAATATTAAGCTTTTTCCTTTAATTTGTCCCATTGAAATGAATGGGAAACTTCCACAATTCTGCTAAAACTTGCTTATTTTTGAAACTTAACTACATTCTCATACTTTCGCCTAGAACAACCATTCAAATTTAAAATGTTCACAAATTATTGGGCTATTCATGAATGATTCAGCTTTTTCATATCTGTTACCGTTTTCATCTTATCCCTCTTTAAGTTTTGAGTTTCATTTTGTGATTTTTCACAAAATACATGCGTTGTTATGGTTGCTATGCACTTGGCTTCCAGTGTGCCACTGTAGGTTTCGCAGTCTTCTCTTCATGTCCGAACAACTTCTTGCTACTTGCTCAATTTTCACTCAACTTCCACAAATTATACATCAAAACGTAGGTATTTTTGCTGGCTTTCAGAAAATGTCACCATCATTGTTGTGAGATTTATAGAATTTTGGCAAATCTCCTCAGACCAACACAAAGTCGGAAAACTCTCCATAGAAAGTCAATGGAGAGTTTGTTCAAAATCATCGCTGATTTCTGTAATGACAGGCATATTCGAATCGTCATATCTCCTTAACGGAGCGAAGTTAAAACATGAGGCTTGTCCCGTATATCTTCAGACACTCCTGACGCTCACAATTCAAGAATTTTTTTCTCACCTATTACCGTTCTGAAATGAGTTAGACTTGTTTGAGGGTAGGAAATTCGTCCTTCGCTCAGATTTCTTCAGATTTCAAACTCTGAAATGAACAACTTTTTTTCTCTCGTCATATCTTTTTTTTGGATTTCCACAGAGACCTGAAAATTTCCATGACTGTTCACCAAAGCCTGCTGTCTCTTACGGTGAAAGAATGATATCGATACTCCAAATAGATTTAGAGTTAGAAAGCGTTGTTTGAGGGCAAGTCAAGGCAGTTTTCGCTTGCCTCTACTCAGTTATGGTGCATTACAAGTCAAATATCTTCAATAATTCATATTTTAATGATAAATTGTCAACACTTGAAGATTCCCCATCTCTTCTGAACAAAACGGTGTAAGAATGACCGTTCTAGCCCCTACGGTTAGGAAATTATGGCCATTTGTTTGAGAGGAATCCTCACTATGAGAAATAGACTGCAAAAATCCTGCCTCTCTCTGTTCTGAGTGTGTAAAACGGCTGCACCTGTTTTGGCGGAAAAAGTACACAGCCTCTCTGATTGGTGGATTCAAATTTAGCAGCTCCCAGGCTGCTTGAATGACCTAGAAACTTGCTCCTCTCTCCTGTGTGTGTGTGTGTGTGTGTGTGTGTGTGTGTGTGTGTGTGTGTGTGTGTGTGTGTGTGTGTGTGTGTGTGTGAGAGAGAGAGAGAGAGAGGCGAGACAGAGTTTTTATGGGAGCATCTTATTGTATGATTTAAATTCAATATATTTAGACTGGTTGACTGAATTTGATCCTGTGTGTCTCTCTGTGCATGTGTGTTTCCATATGTGTCCATATTTGTGATTGTGTGACTGTTACACTTTTTTTTTCTGAGTTTTTTTTCATTTAACAAGTACATTTGAAGGACCCTTAGCATGTTCAGCATTTTTCAGCTGTCCATTTTGCTTTTCCAATTTTTCTGTTTAAGTTATTACTATTGTGCTGAATCATACTATTTCTGCTATTTTATAAGATTTGTGCTAAATATAGTATTTCTGCCCAATATAGTATTTCTGATTAATTATAGTTTTTCTACCAAATCATATTACAGTATTTTTGCTTTTATAGGATTTTTATAGGATATTTATATTGCTTAATATAGTATTTCTGCTTTTATAGGATTTGTGCTTAATATAGTATTTCTGCTTTTTATAGGATTTGTGCTTAATATAGTATTTCTGCTAAATGTAGTATTTATGCTTAATCACACTATTACTATATATTTCTGCCAGCTCCCAGCCAATCATATCTGAGGTCTGCCGTTTCTTCTCTCGTCATATCTCAGCGACGGATGTACAAAGAGCAATGAAAATCGCAGTCAAAAGTACACCAAAGTCCGCTGATTCACCCAGTACAAGAATTATGCTTCTAGTCCACCTAGTTTTTGAGTTACACGACGTTTTGTAACTCCAAAAACGGCGCTCTTTGCCTCTCACTGCGATCTAATTCTGACTGCTCATCACCCTGTTTCCCAAGAGCCCACTGTCTTTCCCAGTGGCGCAGCTGGTAATGACACAGGTCTGCAACACAAAGGTCGGGGTTCAACTCCACCTTGGACAATATGTTTTTGCCCTACAAATTAATACACTATCACAGACCACTAATTCATATTCATCATTTATTACAATTCTGCAAACTTTTTACCAGCTTTTCTAATATGGACCTCAGATTCTTCTTAACACTCCATGGCACAAATACTCTTCCCTTTAGGCTCTGTGAATATGTGTGTGTATCAATATTTCTCCCATTTTAAAGTATTACTCCTCCATAATTGGATTTCTCTTAAATCAAAGTACTTTTACTACATCTTAGTACTTCTGCTCAATCATAGTATTTCTGCTCAATCATAGTATTTTTGCCAAATCATGGTTTTTGTGCCAAATCATCAGAATCGTGTTTATTGGCCAAGTATATGTGCAGACAAATACAAGGAATTTCGTTCGGTAGATGGTGGCTCTCGAGCACAGCAATGTAAATCTCACACACACACACACACACACCACACACACACACGTATCTATATATACATTACACATGCATACACATACATACACAAAGCTGTGTAAACCAACTATAAATAACTAATCTAAACGTATATACATAAAATACAGAAATGAAATGAGGTGGAATGAATACTACAGAATGTACATAAGGTGCAGTTGCAGTCTGGCAGTGGGAGCAGTGTGACAGTTCAACTGTTTAGAAGGGAGATGGCGAGGGAAAGAAACTGTTCCTGTGTCGGGTGGTCCTGGTCTGCAGGCTTCTGTACCGTCTGCCAGAGGGCAGCAGATCAAAAAGTCTGTGTCCAGGGTGTGAGGGGTCTGTGATGATTTTCCCTGCCCGCTTCCTGGTTCTTGAGAGGTACAGATCCTGGATGGAGGGCAGGGGGGCGCCGATGATCCTTTCTGCTGCCCGTACAGTCCGCTGCAGTCTGCACCTGTCCTGTTTAGTGGCTGCACCATACCAGACTGTGATGGAGGAGCACAGGACAGACTCAATGACTGCAGTGTAGAACTGGATCAGCAGCTCCTGTGGAAGACTGTACTTCCCCAGTTGTCTCAGGAAGTACATCCTCTGCTGGGTCTTTTTGAGGATGGAGGTGATGTTGGTCTCCCACTTCAGGTCCTGGGAGATGGTGGTACCCAGCAACTTGAAGATCTCCACAGTCGACACAGGGCTGTCTGATATGATGAGGGTGGCAGAGTTGAGGGATGTCTCCTGAAGTCCACTGTCATCTCTACAGTTTTAAGAGTGTTCAGCTCCAGATTGTGCTGACTGCACCAGAGTACCAGCCGCTCAACTCATCATAACATTTGTGTTATGTTATAGTATTACTACTAAGTGGAGGAATTTCTAAAATGTTACAGTATATGTGCTGATTACAGTATTTCTATATAATAGAATTTTGGCAAATCTCCTCACACCAACACAAAGTCTGAAAACTGCATAGAAAGTCAATGGAGAGCTTGTTCAAAATCACCGCTGGATTTCTCTAATGAGAGGCATTTTCAAATCGTCATATCTCAACGCAGCAAAGTTAAGACATGAGGCTTGTGCCAATATATCTTCAGACACTCCTGACGCTCACAATTCAGAATTTCTTTCTCACCTATTACCATTTGGCCATGAATTGGGTTTGTTTGAGGGTAGGAAATTCATCCCTCGCTCAGATTTCTTCAGATTTCAAACTCTGGAAATGAGGCACTTTTTCTCTCGTCATATATCTTTTTGATGGATTTCCACACAGACCTGAAAATTTCCATGATTGTTCACCAAAGCCTGCTGTCTCTTACGGTGAAAGAATGATATCGATACTCCAAATAGATTTAGAGTTAGAAAGCATTGTTTGAGGGCATGTCAAGGCAGTTTTCGCTTTGCCTCTACTCAGTTATGGTACATTAGAAGTCAAATATCTTCAATAATTCATATTGTAATGATAAATTGTCAATACGTTAAGATCCCCCATCTCTTCTGAACAAAACGGTGTAAGAATGACTGTTCTAGCCCCTACGGTTAGGAAATTATAGCCATTTGTTTGAGGGGAATCCTCACTATGAAAAATAGACAGCACAAATCCTGTCTCTGTGCTGCATGTGTGTAAAACAGCTGCACCTGTTTTGGCGGGAAAAAGTATACAGCCCTCTGATTGGTGGATTCAAATTCAGCAGCTCCCAGGCTATTTGGCTGCTGCTGCTGCTAGTGTGTGTGTGTGTGTGTGTGTGTGTGTGTGTGTGTGTGTGAGAGAGAGAAAGAGAGGCGAGAGAGCGTTTTTATGGGAGCATCTTATTGTATGATTTAAATTCAATATATTTAGACTGGTTGACTGAATTTGATCCTGTGTCTCTCTGTGCATGTGTGTTTCCATATGTGTCCATATTTTTGATTGTGTGACTGTTATACTTTTTTTTTTTTGCTGATTTTTTTCATTCAACAATTACATTTGAGGGAGCCTTAGAATGTTCAGCATTTTTTCAGCTGTTCATTTTGCTTTTCCAATTTTTCTATTTCAGTTATTACTATTGTGCTAAGTCATAGCATTTCTGCTGCTTTTCAGTATTTGTGCTAAATACAGCATTTGTGCTAAATCATACTATTTCAGCCATTTTATAGTATTTGTGCTAAAACATAATATTTCTACTAAACGCAGTATTTCTGGGTAATCATAGTATTTCTATGTATTCCTGCCAGCTCCTCAGGAGCCAATCCTCTGTGAGTACTGTAATTTTCAAATTGACATATCAAGTCATGCATGACTTCCCAACCAGCCCATCACATCTGACGGCTGAGACATTCAAATTTCCATATTGGGGCTTTCATGGGTTGTAAGTCAACCACTCATCCATGTCATGTATCTCTACAAATTCATATTTTTACTTTAAACACACAACACTTGACAATCCCCCATCTCTTCTGAACAAAACAGTGTAAGAATGACCGTTCTAGACCCTACGGTTAGGAAATTATAGCCATTTGTTTGAGAGGAGTCCTCACTATGAAAAATAGACTGAACAAATCCTGTCTCTGTGCTGCGTGTGTAAAAACAGGTGCACCTGTTTTGGCGGGAAAAAGTACATAGCCTTTCTGATTGGTGGATTAAAATTAAGCAGCTCCAGGCTTTTTGACCTACCTAGAAACATACAGGAAACACTGTATGTACAGCCCCTATTTGTTCACTTGCTTCTGCTGCTGCTTGTGTGTGTGTGTGTGTGTGTGTGTGTGTGTGTGTGTGTGTGTGTGTGTGTGAGAGAGAGAGAGAGAGAGAGAGAGAGAGAGAGAGAGAGAGAGAGAGAGAGCGTTTTATGGGTGTATCTTATTGTGTGCCTGGTGGTGGTCAGAGGGCCGGTGGCGCCAGTGTCCAGCAGCCTCACCTCTGTCAGTGCGCCCCAGGGTGGCTGTGGCTACAACGTAGTTTGCCATCACCAGTGTGTGAATGGGTGAATGACTGGATATGTAAAGCACTTTGGGGTCCTTAGGGACCATAAAAGCGCTTATATAAATACAGGCCATTTACCATGTCCATATTTGTAATTGTGCAAGTTATTACTATTATGCTAAATTATAGTATTTCTGCTACTTTTCGGTATTTGTGCTAAATACAGTATTTCTGCTAAATCTTAGTATTATTGCTTAATTATATTATTTGAGCAAAATCATAGTATTTGAGCATATTCTTTCTATTTGTGCCATAGCATAGTATATTTGCTGAATTACAGCATTTCTGCTATGTTGTAGTATTTGTCCTAAATCACAGTATTTGTGCAATGTTTAGGTATTTTTGTTTAAATAAAGTATCTATGTAATCTGGTACCATGGTTGCTAAAATCCTATATTTCTGAAAAGTTATCTTGTTTCTGCTAAGTTACAATATTTATTCTAATTTCTGCTGCTAAGTTCTGCTATGTTATTGTATTTCTGCCAAGTATTATGTTTTCTTTACATTATTGCAGTTCTGCTAAGTAATTACATTTTTGCTAAGTTCTTATGCTTCTGCAAAGTTATTACAATTTTTTGCAAAGGTTTTACAATTTCTGCAACTTTTCAGCTTTTTCAGCTAGTTTCAGCTGACAGCTTCAGCTTTATAGCATCCACACTGCATTTTCGCAGGAAATGCAAATTTTTCTAGTTATTCTAGTTGCCACTTTTGTAATGCTTTTTGGCACTTAACTACTTTAACAATTTTCAGCCGATTTTC
>NC_052944.1:92545686-92555686 GCF_013358895.1 Oreochromis aureus | reverse complement strand
CTGAAAATTGTTAAAGTAGTTAAGTGTAAAAAACGTACAAAAAGTGGCAACTAGAATAATAAAGTATAAAGAATAAAGAGAAACAGGAACTCAATAGTGTGGATGCATAAAGCATCCACACAACTAGAAAGCGAAAATTTCTGAAGAAATTTTATGTGTGCCTATGCCGCTGCTAATCTGTGTAGTTTGCCATTCTTACGACTGCTTAGGGCAAAACTCAGAAGAGCAGCCATTCTCCACCATGAACTATGGTAAAAACAAACACCGCTCACACTTCACAGATGACAGCTTACAGTGTTGTGTAAAGATGAAGTTGCTTTGTACAGCCCCGATTTGCAGACGCTGTGCACAGAGGTTCATGAGCAGAAGTCCCCATTGTAGCACGGCAGACCCGACAATGTTTGCATGAACACGTTTTGAAGCATTACGTTATGGACCACTTTTCACACATGGTTGGTGTACCCACACAACCGGCTGTAGCTTTTCAACTTACACACACCCAAAAAACAGCCGAGAGAGCACAGACAACGCCCGAGAGGCGTGATTGCAGATGCCGCTCAGGTGGGTCCACCTCCCTGCAGCGGCACTGCAGACCACGCCCGCCACACACATCAAACACGTAAAATAAATATTTATGCACTTTCGCATTCACTTTTTGTCTTTTGTTATTTTTACACAGTGTTCTGAATGATGAGCAATGGTCTACAGCCAATCTTGTGTATTATTATACAAACTTTGGTTGTAAGATTCAGATAACTATTTAATAAAAGCTAAATATTTTATATGAGAGTAAGAAAGAAAAGTATATCTTTGTGTCCACCTTTCTCTGTTAATGGCCTACCTGGCCCCCTGGCAAAAGCTTTGCTAGATCCGCCCCTGCACAGTTACCAGCTGTCAGCTACACAAAAAAGGAGCTTGCTGTTTACAGGAGTGCAGAATTATTAGGCAAATGAGTATTTTGTCCACATCATCCTCTTCATGCATGTTGTCTTACTCCAAGCTGTATAGGCTCGAAAGCCTACTACCAATTAAGCATATTAGGTGATGTGCATCTCTGTAATGAGAAGGGGTGTGGTCTAATGACATCAACACCCTATATCAGGTGTGCATAACTATTAGGCAACTTCCTTTCCTTTGGCAAAATGGGTCAAAAGAAGGACTTGACAGGCTCAGAAGAGTCAAAATAGTGAGATATCTTGCAGAGGGATGCAGCAGTCTTAAAATTGCAAAGCTACTGAAGCGTGATCATCGAACAATCAAGCGCTTTCATTCAAAATAGTCAACAGGGTCGCAAGAAGCGTGTGGAAAAACCAAGGCGCAAAATAACTGCCCATGAACTGAGAAAAGTCAAGCGTGCAGCTGCCAAGATGCCACTTGCCACCAGTTTGGCCATATTTCAGAGTTGCAACATCACTGGAGTGCCCAAAAGCACAAGGTGTGCAATACTCAGAGACATGGCCAAGGTAAGAAAGGCTGAAAGACGACCACCACTGAACAAGACACACAAGCTGAAACGTCAAGACTGGGCCAAGAAATATCTCAAGACTGATTTTTCTAAGGTTTTATGGACTGATGAAATGAGAGTGAGTCTTGATGGGCCAGATGGATGGGCCCGTGGCTGGATTGGTAAAGGGCAGAGAGCTCCAGTCCCACTCAGACGCCAGCAAGGTGGAGGTGGAGTACTGGTTTGGGCTGGTATCATCAAAGATGAGCTTGTGGGGCCTTTTCGGGTTGAGGATGGAGTCAAGCTCAACTCCCAGTCCTACTGCCAGTTTCTGGAAGACACCTTCTTCAAGCAGTGGTACAGGAAGAAGTCTGCATCCTTCAAGAAAAACATGATTTTCATGCAGGACAATGCTCCATCACACGCGTCCAAGTACTCCACAGCGTGGCTGGCAAGAAAGGGTATAAAAGAAGAAAAACTAATGACATGGCCTCCTCGTTCACCTGATCTGAACCCCATTGAGAACCTGTGGTCAATCATCAAATGTGAGATTTACAAGGAGGGAAAACAGTACACCTCTCTGAACAGTGTCTGGGAGGCTGTGGTTGCTGCTGCACGCAATGTTGATGGTGAACAGATCAAAACACTGACAGAATCCATGGATGGCAGGCTTTTGAGTGTCCTTGCAAAGAAAGGTGGCTATATTGGTCGCTGATTTGTTTTTTGTTTTGTTTTTGAATGTCAGAAATGTATATTTGTGAATGTGGAGATGTTATATTGGTTTCACTGGTAAAATAAATAATTGAAATGGGTATATATTTGTTTTTTGTTAAGTTGCCTAATAATTATGCACAGTAATAGTCACCTGCACACACAGATATCCCCTAAAATAGCTCAAACTAAAACTACTTCCAAAAACATTCAGCTTTGATATTAATGAGTTTTTGGGTTCATTGACAACATGGTTGTTGTTCAATAATAAAATTATTCCTCAAAAATACAACTTGCCTAATAATTCTGCACTCCCTGTATTTGTCTCTCAGAAACGGTTCATAACTTCCCTTCAACTCATTCATGTCACCTAAAGGGTAAACCTGTTTCTCCATCACCAGTTCAGCTCTGATGATTCAGTAAGGACATCTGCCGTTTTTACAGCTGTAGCTCCAGCAAACATCAGCTGATACCAGAAATTAAAAGCAAATGAATTCTAACAACAGCTGATCAAGCTTAAACGTGCTGCTGTTGTTTTTGCGCGATAAACAAACAAGAGAGAAACGCCGATCATTGATCAGTTTCATGACTGAAGTTTGAACAGGCGAGAGAATGACAGGGAGGCTGTCATAAAGTTCAACATCAGTAACTTAGCGCGCACACAGCTGTATAGAAACTCCATCGTGCTAGCTACCATGCAGTACGAGTTATTATAACTGATTGTAAAAAGTCAGCACAACGAAAATAAACTACACCTAAACTCGGTTTATATCTGACCCAAATAGAGTGCAGGTCATAACTTACCTGAAACTCAGTTCACCTCACGCTCCGACCGGCAGCCGCCTGCTTCTCCTGCCTTCGGTTTCCCTGATCCATGATCTACCACCGGTCGATCGGCGGTCGCCTCGCCGCCTCGTTCCCCGCATGTTCTTTCTGACACACACCGGTGGATAGCTGCCCTCGGTTGTAGCTCCGCGTCAGCGACTACCAAACAACTCAGTTATTTTTTCCACATCGACCAGCATCTGGACAATCCACCGCCTTTCACTGTTTGTACCGTTACTAAAAAACCCTCATCGGCTCATAAAAACGAAAAATAAGTCCAGCTATGACCCTGAGTCAAAAGACAGCCAGCTCGGGTTAGCTAGCTACCTGTCTAGCTCTTTGCAGGCACCGAAAACATCAGAGCTAATATGGGATGTCTTGGTAACACGAGCAGATATTTGAAGTTTACATCTGGCCAATCCACCACCTTTCACTGTTTATACCGTTACTAAAATGAATAAATAAATAAATCATCGGTCCATATAAACGAAAAATAAGTCCAGCTAAAACACATACTGTCGGCGAGCGACCGGGTGCTGACACGAGTTTCACCCGCCTCAATATAAGCCAAGCCTGGGTGCTTTTTCACGAAGGGTCGCTAGCGGTGCTAGCTAACTATGCTAGCGGCGCTAGCTAGCTAGCCGGCTATCAGCAACACATAAGAGAACTGCTGCTAAATAAACTACACCTAAACTCGGTTTATATCTGACCCAAATAGAGTGCAGGTCATAACTTCTTACCTGAAATTCAGTTCACCTCACGCTCCTGCCTTCGCTTTCCTGATCCACGATTGACCTCCGCGTTAGCAAACACCGGTCGATCGGCGGTCGGCGGCATGTCCTTTCTGTCATACACCGTGGATAGCTGCCCACTGTTGTAGCTCCGCGTTATAGCACCACCAAACAACTCAGTTATTTTTTCCACATCCAGCTGTAACTCCGATTCTGTGCGAGCATTTGCGAGAGACCGGGAGGTGAAACGACAGAGAGAGTCCCTCGCTATCCATTTGCAGCCAAGTGCGGCAGCTAGCTAGGTAGCCAGCTAGGTAGCTGTCAGGCAGGACCGACGTGGTCAGAGCACTGTCGCTAAATATGGGATGTCTTGATAAAACAAGCAGATATTTGAAGTTTACACACCTACATTCTCGCCTGAAAATATCTTAAAACTTTATTTTGTGACCTAGAAACACGAATAAAAGACATATAAAACGAAGTGGTGGCCGCCATTGTTCACTCTGTAGAGGCGCTATGAATTGTGGGATATGGAGTTTTCAACACAAGGATAAATCTTTTCGGCTGTACTACTCCCGGTATACCACTAGAGAGAGCCAAGACACCACAAATGAAGTCTGTTTATTTGGCGCCAAAAGATGAATTGGCCTAAATTTGTACTAAAATATTAATATTTAAAAAACTATAAAACTCATAAACACCAAAAGTCACAACATAATAGTCCAGCTCCAGCCGCACAAAATGATCTAACATATGTAATCCTAATGTCAAAACTGTTTGGCAGAGGAGCGGGAAAATTTTCACTAAAATATTAATATTTAAAAACTATAAAATTCATAAACACCAAAAGTCATAGCACACCATTCCAGATCCGGCCGCACAAAATGAGGTAACATATATGAAGCTTGTCTCAAAACTGCGGGGCGTGATACGTGCCGAAATTTAGGCGGAAGATGGAGAATAATAATAACTAGAAAAATTTGCATTTCCTGCGAAAATGCAGTGTGGATGCTGGAACGCTGAAGCTGTCAGCTGAAACTAGCTGAAAAAGCTGAAAAGTTGCAGAAATTGTAAAAACTTTATGGAAGCAAAGGAACGTTGCTAAAATGTAGTAACATAGCAGAACTGCAATATCTTAGAGGAAACATAATACTTGGCAGAAATACAATAGCATAGCAGAACTTAGCAGAAATATTGTAACTTACCAGAAACACGATAACTTCCCAAAAATACAAGAATTTCGGAGAAATAGTATAAGATAACAGAAAGAATATATTTAGCCAAACATTCTTAAACATTACAGAAATACTACTCTATAGCAGAAATGATATATTTAGAAAGAAAAACATAATATAGTAGAAATACTATGATTTAGCAGAAATCCTACAATATAGCTCAATAACAATGATTTAGAACAGATACTATGATTGAGCAGAATAGTAATAACTTAAGTGAAAATATTAGAAAGGTAAAATGACAAGCTGAATAAAAAGGAACATGGTTAAGTTGCTCAAAACTAATTTTTGTTCACCTGTGAAAAATAAAATAAAAATACATTTAGAAATACAAATAAGAACAGCCAACAGATACACACAAAATTAAATATGGATACACAAATCAACAAATACACACAAAATCAAATATGGATACACAAATGTACAGAGAGAGACACACACACAAGGTCTATGCCAGTCAACCAGTCTGAATATATTATATTTTTATCCAACAATGAGATGCTGCCCTAAAAGGGCTTTGTGTGTGTCTCTCTCTCTCTCTCTCTCTCACACACACACACACACACACACACACACACACACACACACTCAAACACTCACACACACACTCAGGCTCACACACACATGCGCGCACACACACACACACATAGCATCAGCAAGTGAACAAGGGCTGTTAACAGCATGTTTCTAGGTCAGTCAAACAGCTGTGAGATTCTCAATTTGAATCCACCAATCAGAGGGGCTGTGTGCTTTTTCCTGCCAAAACTGGTGCACCAAGTGCAGGCTTTTACAGCACAGAGAGAGACAGGATTTTTGCAGTCTATTTCTCATAGTGAGGACTCCCCTCAAACAAACAGCCATAAATTCCTAACCGTAGGGGCTACAACGGTCAATCTTAGACCGTTGTGTTCAGAAGACATGGGAGAATCTTGAAATGTTGACCATTTAAAATAAAAATATGAAACATCATAGATATATGACATAGATGATTGGTTGTCTTAGAAGCCATGATTGCCCCAATATGCAAATTTGAATGTGCAAGGCCTAAGATATGATTGGCTGGCTGGGAAGCCATGAAGGCAACAATATGCAAATTTGAATGTGCAAGCCCTCGGATATGATTGGTTGTCTTAGAAGCCATATAAAAAGCAGTAAAACTGTACTATGATTTGGTAGAAAAACTATAATTAATCAAAAATACTATATTTGGCAGAAATACTACGTTGTAGCAGAAACACTATATTTAGCACAAATCTGATGAAATAGAAGAAATAGTATGATTTAGCAGAAATGCTGTATTTAGCACAAATACTGGAAAGCAGCAGAAATGCTATGACTTAGCACAATAGTAATAATCTAAATAGAAAAATTGGAAAAGCAAAATGGACAGCTGAAAAATCCTGAACATGCTAAGGGTCCCTCAAATGTAATTGTTAAAAAAAAAAAAAAAACCAGTCATACAAAAAAAAAGTATAACAGTCATACAACCACAAATATGTACACATATGGTAACACACATGCACAGACAGACACACACAGGATCAAATTCAGTCAACCAGTCTAACTATATTGAATTTAAATCACACACACACACACACACACACACACACACACACACAATATCCAATTCAGTCAACCAGTCTAAATATATTGAATTTAAATCTTACAATGAGATCATCCCATAAAGAGGCTTTCTCTCTCTCTCTCTCTCTCTCTCTCTCTCTCTCTCTCTCTCTCTCTCTCTCACACACACACACACACACACACAAGATCCAATTCAGTCAACCAGTCTAAATATATTGAATTTGAATCTTACAATGAGATCATCCCATAAAGTGGTCCTCTTCTCTCTCTCTCTCTCTCCCTCTGTCTGTCACACACACACACACACACACACACACACACACACACACACAGGATCCAATTCAGTCAACCAGTCTAAATATATTGAATTTGAATCTTACAATGAGATCATCCCATAAAAGAGGCTCTCTCTCTCTCTCTCTCTCTCTCTCTCTCTCTCTCTCACACACACACACACACACACACACACACACACACACAAGATCCAATTCAGTCAACCAGTTTAAATATATTGAATTTGAATCTTACAATGAGATCATCTCATAAAAGGCTTTCTCTCTCTCTCTCTCTCTCTCTCTCTCTCTCTCTCACACACACACACACACACACACACACACACACACACACACACACACACACACACACACACACACACACACACACACACACACACACACACACACACACACCAGAGAGAGAAGTAAGTTTCTAGCTCAGTCAAGCAGCCTGGGAGCTGCTGAATTTGAATCCACCAATCAGAGAGCCTGTGCACTTTTTCCCGCCAAAACAGGTGCACGCAGCACAGAGAGACACAGGACTTTTGCAGTCTATTTCTCATAATGACGACTCCCCTCAAACAAATGACCATAATTTCCTAACCGTAGGGGCTAGAACGGTCATCCTTACACCGCTTTTGTTCAGAAGAGATGGGGAATCTTAAAGTGTTGACACTTTATCATTAAAATATGAATTATTAAAGATATTTGACTTGTAATGCACCATAACTGAGTAGAGGCAAGTTTAAAACTGCCTTGACTTGCCCTCAAACAACGCTTTCTAACTCTAAATCTATTTGGAGTATCGATATCATTCTTTCACCGTAAGAGACAGCAGACTTTGGTGAACAGTCATGGAAATTTTCAGGTCTCTGTGGAAATCCATCAAAAGATATGACGAGAGAAAAAAGTGGTTCATTTCCAGAGTTTGAAATCTGAAGAAATCTGAGCGAAGGACGAATTTCCTACCCTCAAACAAGTGTAACTCATCTCAGAACGGTAATAGGTGAGAAAAAATTCTTGAATTGTGAGCGTCAGGAGTGTCTCAAGATATACTGGGACAAGCCTCATGTTTTAACTTCGCTTCATTAAGGAGATATGACGATTCGAATATGCCTCTCATTACAGAAATCAAGCGGTGATTTTGAACAAACTCTCCATTGACTTTCTATGGAGAGTTTTCAGACTTCGTGTTGGTCTGAGGAGATTTGCCAAAATTCTATAAATCTCACAACAATGATGGTGACATTTTCGGAAAGCCAGCAAAAATGCCTACGTTTTGATGTATAATTTGTGGAAGTTGAGTGAAAATTGAGCAAGTAGCAAGAAGTTGTTCGGACATGAAGAGAAGACTGCGAAACCTACAGTGGCACACTGGAAGCCAAGTGCATAGCAACCATAACAACGCATGTATTTTCTGAAAAATCACAATTTTGCAACTCAAAACTTTAAGAGCGATAAAAATAAAACTGTAACAGATATGAAAAAGCTGAATCATTCATGAATAGCCCAATAATTTGTGAACATTTTAAAGTTTGAATGGTTGTTCTACGTGAAAGTAGGAAAAAGTAGTTAAGTTTTAAAAACAAGCAAGTTTTAGCAGAATTGCGGAAGTTTCCCATTCATTTCAATGGGACAAATTAAAGGAAAAAAGCTTAATATTTTAAAAAGTATAACAGTTAAAAATACCAAAAGTCATAGCCATCATTAGCAGAAATAGCAGAATAGTTTAAAATTTGAACGGTGAAAATCGGCTGAAAATTGTGGAAGTAGATAAGTGCCAAAAAAAGTACAAAAGTGGCAACTAGAATAACTAGAAAAATTTGCATTTCCTGCGAAAATGCAGTGTGGATGCTGTAATGCTGAAGCTGTCTGCTGAAAATAGCTGAAAAAGCTGAAAAGTTGCAGAAATTGTAAAAAGTTTGCAGAAGCAAAGGAACTTTGCTAAAATGTAATAACTTAGCAGAACTGCAATATCTCAGAGGAAACATAATACTTGGCAGAAATACAATAGCATAGCAGAACTTAGCAGAAATATTGTAACTTACCAGAAACATGATAACTTCTCAAAAATACAAGAATTTAGGAGAAATAGTATAAGATAACAGAAAGAATATATTTAGCCAAAAATACTTAAACATTACAGAAACACTATGATTTAGAAAAATAATACAACATAGCAGAAATACTGTGATTTACCAGAGACACTGTGATGAACTATGAATATTGTAATTTTAAATTAAAACTATGTTTTAGCACAAATACTATAATTTGGCAGAAATACTATCATTTGGCAGAAATACTATGTTTCAGCACAAATACTCTGGTTTAGCACAAATATTATAACATAGCAGAATACACTTATATATATTTATTTTATTTTCACTTGCTGAATACGGGACAGACTTGACTGGTGGAAAGAAAGGGCAGAAAGAAAGGGGGAAAGAAAAAAAAACCAACAGAATAAGCAGACAAAAAATACATATATCGATCACCTGGATCACCTGTTGAGAAAGAAAAAAGAGAGCAAGC
This sequence comes from Oreochromis aureus, assembly GCF_013358895.1. Classification (NCBI taxonomy): domain Eukaryota; kingdom Metazoa; phylum Chordata; class Actinopteri; order Cichliformes; family Cichlidae; genus Oreochromis; species Oreochromis aureus. Next base: position 92,546,349 of record NC_052944.1, on the reverse strand, counting down.
AGAAGAAAACGAGAGTAATAAACAAGATCACAATGATATATGGGAATATGACAGTAAATACTAAATATTAAACATTATGGTGCAGCACGTGAGATCGACAGCACACAGTGTACTTTGAGGTAGGAGCCAAAAAGGGTGTAGTTTGTGTGTGTGATCACCCGTGTGTACACCTGTGAGCATGAACGCGCTTGTTTTTAAAAGGTTCCTTCATGTAATGATCTGCTAGAGGGTGTGGGGGGCCACTGCCCCGTCCTCCAGGGCGTGAAGCAGGTATGGAGGAGATCGAAACTCCAGACATCCAGAGGTCCCCAGAACACAAGAGACCAAGGAAGACCAACAGAGGGGCAGCGCGCCACTATCCCAGAAAGAGCTGAGGAGAGTCCCAGATGAGGGGTCACTCAGCAGCCATGAGCAGAAGCCAGGGGGTTGCAGTGACGTGCCCGTGAGCTCCGCCGGCAGCCAGCTGTGCCTGAGTGACCGAGCCCGGGCCGAGAGGCCGAGGGCACCCCATCCCCAGTGGCCCGAGCGAGCCCCAGGCTCCAGGCCCTGATAAGCAGCCGCCAAGGAGTGAGCCGGTGGGTACCCGGGCGCCCACCCCCGGACACAAAGAGCCACCAATGCACCGATGTCTGAGGGCGTCTGCCACCGGCAGGGGGAGTGGTG
>NC_052944.1:92470686-92540686 GCF_013358895.1 Oreochromis aureus | reverse complement strand
GGAAATTCTGGTGAAAAGGGGTGAAAAAGCTTAACTGTTAACTGAAAGAAATGTTGCCATAAGCGGATTTGAACCCCGGCCTCCCAGTCTGAGAACGGCTGCTTATCTCACTGAGCTAAAACACAGCTCAAACCGGCAAGGAAAACTAGTGGCCCCACTGATAATGCGAACCAGTCTGATACCACTTCTTTCCAGTGTTCACGTTTACTAAGGCACTACCCAAAACGCACCACAAGAGGGCACTCCAACACAAGAGAGATGACCTATGTACACAGATGCACTTAGTAACAGTCAGCCTCCTACTTAGCCACTACGTAATACAGCGATATTACAGTGTACAAATTCACATAAATTTGCAGGAGGAACAAACAAAGCAGGAACAAGCCCAAAACAATCAAATAACTGGGCTGCCATAGGTATCGCTAACTAGCACATACGCTAAAGGTAACTAAAACCAATACACACAAGTAGCAGGGTAAACATCTTAAGCATGGAACATTAACTCACGCTTATGTGACACACACCATCCCCAACAAATACAGGATGGGCTATTTCCTCCCCTTCCCAGCAGCTCTCTCCTCAATCGTTAGCCCAGGAACGAAGGAAGACCATCTAGCTCAGAAGTCCCATGAATTCCCTCACTGCTCAGAGGCTGCTGGGTAATGTAGCTCACAATAACACAGGTTTTTCTACAAGCACAAATACTATAACATAGCAGAAATACTGTGATTTTGTTGAAATACTATGCTTTAGGACAAATACTATGATTTGGCAGTAATACTATGTTTTAGGACATATACTATGATTTGGCTCAAATATTATGATATAGCAGCAATACTATGTTTTGGTACAAATGCTGCGCTTAGGCACAAATATTATGATTTGGCAGACACTATGATTTAGCAGAGATAATATGATTTGGCAGAAATACTAAACTTTGGCACAAATACTATAATTAAGTGCAAGTACTTTAAGATAACAGAAATACTATGATTTAGCAGAAATACAATGTTTTTGCAGAAAAACTGTAATTTCACTCAAATACTTTGAAATAGCCGTAATACTATGATTTGGCAGAACATAACAGAAATTCTACGACTTAGTAGTAATACTATAACATAACAGAAATATTAATTGGGCACAAATACTATAATTTGGCACAAGTACCATGTTTTGGCAAAATCCCATAATTTGGCACAAATACTATGATTTGGCAGACACTATGATTTAGCAGAAATACAATGTTTTTGCAAAAACACTGTAATTTCACTCAAATACTATGAAATAGCAGTAATACTATGATTTGGCAGAAATATTATGTTTCAGTACAAACACTATGACTTAGAAGTAATACAGTGACAAAAGGATTCCTCAAAATACTATGAAATTGCAGTAATTCTATGATTTGGCAGAAAACTGTACTTCATTACAAATACAATGCTTTGGTACAAATACTATATTTTGGTTTGAATACTATGATTTGCAACAAATACTATGATTTGGCACGAGTAGTATGATTTAGTACAAATACTACGAATTGGCAGAAATACTGTGATTTAGTAGTAATACTATAACATAAGAGATATACTGTAATGTTGCAGACATAGTATGTTTTGCACATATGCTACGATTTCGCTCAAATACTATGAAATTGCAGTAATACTATGATTTTGAAGGAATACTATGATTTGGTAGAAATACTATGCCTTAGTAGTAATACTATAACATAACAGATATAATGTGATTTCTGCAGACATAGTATGTTTTTGCACAAATACTACGATTTCGCTCAAATACTATGAAATTGCAGTAATACTATGATTTTGAAGGAATACTATGATTTGGTAGAAATACTATGCCTTAGTAGTAATACTATAACATAACAGGTATACTGTGATTTTGCAGACATTCTATGTTTTTGCACAAATACTACGATTTTGCTCAAATACTATGAAATTGCAGTAATACTTTGATTTTGAAGGAATACTATGATTTGGTAGAAATGCTATGCCTTAGTAGTAATACTATAACATAACAAACATTTTAATTGGGCACAAATACCATGATTTGGCACAAATACCATGATTTGGCACAAATATAATGATATGGCAGAAATACTATGATTGGGTACAAATACTATGATTTGGCACAAGTAATATGACTTAGTACAAATACTATGATTTGGCACAAATACTATGATTTCAAAAAAAATACCAAGATTTGGCACAAATACGATGATATGGCAGAAATACTATGATTGGGTACAAATACTATGATTTAGCAGAAATACTATGTTTTAACATAAATAATATCTTTTGACAGAAATTTCTGCTAAAAGGTACTATTTCTACTTTTAGCAGAAATACTGTAATTTTGCATAAATACTATGATTTGGGATAAATACTATGATTTGGCCGATATACTATATTCAGCACATATACTATAACAAAACAGAAAGTCTTCGACTTAGTAGTAATACTATAACATAATAGATATACTATAATTTTGCAGACAGTTTATGTTTTTGCACAACTAGCACAATATGGCAGAAATACTATGATTTGGCACAAGTACTATGATTTAGTACAAATACGATGATTTGGCAATAATACTGGGTTTTAGCACATCAACTGAGATTCTGCTGAAATACTATGATTTAGAAGAAATACTATGACTTTGTAAAAAATACAATGTTTTGGTTCACATAATATGATTTGCAAAAATACTGTGATTTGGCACAAGTACCATGATTTAGTACAAATACTACGATTTCGCTCAAATACTATGAAATTGCAGTAATACTATGATTTTGAAGGAATACTATGATTTGGTAGAAATACTATGCCTTAGTAGTAATACTATAACATAACAGATATAATGTGATTTCTGCAGACATAGTATATGTTTTTGTACGAATACTACGATTTCGCTCAAATACTATGAAATTGCAGTAATACTATGATTTTGAAGGAATACTATGATTTGGTAGAAATACTATGCCTTAGTAGTAATACTATAACATAACAGATATACTGTGATTTTGCAGACATAGTATGTTATTGCACAAATACTACGATTTCGCTCAAATACTATGAAATTGCAGTAATACTATGATTTTGAAGGAATGCTATGATTTGGTAGAAATACTATGCCTTAGTAGTAATACTATAACACAACAGATAGAATGTCTGCAAAATCACAGTATATGTTTTTGCACAAATACTACAATTTGGCAGAAATACTATGTTTGGGCACAAATACTATGATTTGCTATAAATACTATGATTTGGCACATATACTATAATCAGCAGATATACTATAACATAACAGAAATTCTACGACTTAGTAGTAATACTATAACATAACAGAAATTTTAATTGGGCACAAATGACATGATTTGGCACAAATACCATGATTTGGCAAAACATACCATGATTTGGCACAAATACTGACGATATGGCAGAAATTCTATGATTGGGTATAAATACTATGATTTGGCACAAGTACTATGACTTAGTACAAATACTATGATTTGGCACAAATACTATGATTTAGCAGAAATACTATGTTTTAACATAAATAATATCTTTTGACAGAAATTTCTGCTAAAGGTACTATTTCTGCTTTTAGCAGAAATACTGCAATTTTGCATAAATACTATGATTTGGGATAAATACTATGATTTGGCAGATATACTGTGTTCAGCAAATATGCTATAACATAACAGACATTCCTCCACTTAGTAGTAATACTATAACATAAAATAAATATTATGGTTTTGCCCCAAAACCATGATTTGGCACAAACACCATGAATTTTCAAAAATACTATGATTTAGCAGAAATACTATGATTGAGCAGAAGTACTAAGATGTAGTAGAAGTACTTTGATGTAGCACAAGTACTATTATGGAGGAGTAATACTTTAACATGGGAGAATTATTGAGACACACACACATACACAGAGAGCAAAGTGTACAGGGGCTGTTAAGAGTCTGGGCTTGGTATATCTAGGTCAGCTAAATTGGCTGCACCTGCTGTAATCAGCACTTACACACACAGACACAGAGAGAGCTATGGCTTTTCTTCAGTGTATTTCTCACATTCAGGATTCCCCTGAACAAATGGCCATAATTTCCTAACCGTAGGGGCTACAACGCTCATTCTGACACCGTTTTGTTCAGAAGAGATGGGGAATCTGCAGGTCTTCATAATTCAGAGATAAAATATAAATTATTGAAGATATATGACTTCTAATACACTGTAACTGAGTAGAGGCGAAGCAAAACTGCCTTGACTTGCCCTCAAACAACGTTTTGTAACTCTGAATCTTTATGGAGCATCAAAATCATTCTTTCACCGTAAGAAACAGCACGCTTTGGTGAACAGTCATGGAAATTTTCAGGTCTCTGTGGAAATCCATCAAAAGATCTGACGAGAGAAAAAAGTGCCTCATTTCCAGAGTCTGAAATCTGAAGAAATCTGAGCAAGGGACAAATTTCCTATCCTCAAACAAGTATAATTCATGGCCAAACGGTAATAGCTGAGAAAAAACTTCTTGAATTGTGAGCATCAGAGTGTCTGAAGATATATTGGCACAAGCCTCATGTCTCAACTTTGTTTCGTTAAGGAGATATGACGATTTGAAAATGCTTCTCATTAGAGAAATCCAGCGCTGATTTTGAAGAAACTCTCCACTGAGTTTCTATGGAGAGTTTTCAGACTTTGTGTTACTCTGAGGAGATTTGCAAAAGATCTATAAGTCCCAGAAGAATGATAGTGACATTTTCTGAAAGCCAGCAAAAATACCTACGTTTTGATGTATAATTTGTGGGAGTTGAGTGGAAATTGAGCGAGTAGCAAGAAATTGTTCAGACATGAAGAGAAAATTCAGAATAGACGAGTGTACACTCTGAGTTAATTGCATAGCAACCATAACAACGCATGTATTTTCTGAAAAATCACAATTTTGCAACTGAAAACTTAAAGAGGTATAAAATTAAAACGGTAGAAGATCTGAAAAAGCTGAATCAGACAGGAATAGCCCAATAGTCTGAGAACATTTTAAAGTTTGAATGGAGTTTCTAGGTGAAAGTATGACAAAGTAGTTAAGTTTCAAAAACAATCAAGTTTTAGCAGAATTGTGGAAGTTTTCCATTCATTTCAATGGGACAAATTAAAGGAAAAAGTGTAATATTTTAAAAAGTATAACAGTAATAAACACCAAAAGTCATTGCCGGAAAGAGCAGAAAGAGCAGAACAGTATAGAGTTTGAACTGAGAAAATCGGCTGAAAACTGAGGAAGTAGTTAAGTGCCAAAAAGTGTACGGAAGCAACTAGAAGAATAATAATAATAAAGAATAAAGAGAAACAGGAACTCAATAGTGTGGAAGCCCTTTAAGGGCATCCACACAATAATAATATAGTAGAATAATAAAGAATAAAGAGAAACAGGAACTCAATAGTGTGGATGCCTCCAGCATCCACACAACTAGAAAGCGAAAATTTCAGAAGAAATTTTATGTGTGCCTATGCCGCTGCTAATCAGTGTAGTTTGCCATTCATACGGCTACAGAGAGCAAAACTCAGCAGAGCAGCCATTCTCCACCATGAATTATGATAAAACAAACACCGCTCGCGCCTCACAGATGACAGCTTACAGTTTTGGGTAAAGATGAGGTGACTTCCGTACAGCCCCGATTTGCAGACGCTGTGCACAGAGGTTCATGAGCAGAAGTCCCATTGTACCAACGGCAGACCCCGACAATGTTTGCATGAACACGCTTTGAAGCATTACGTTATGGACCACTTTTCACACATGGTTGGTGTACCCACACAGGCAGCCGTAGCTTTTCAACTCATAGCCCAACACACACCCAAAAACAGCCAAGAGAGCACAGACTTTACACCCGTGGGTCCACCTCCCTGCAGCGGCACTGCAGACCACGCCCGACACACATCAAACACATAAAATAAATATGTATGCACTTTCGCATTCACTTTTTGTTTTTGTTATTTTTACATAGTGTTCTGAATGATGAACAATGGTCTACAGCCAATCTTGTGTATTATTATACAAACTTTGGTTGTAAGATTCAGATAACTATTTAATAAAAGCTAAATATTTTATACAGGGAGTGCAGAATTATTAGGCAAATGAGTATTTTGTCCACATCATCCTCTTCATGCATGTTGTCTTACTCCAAGCTGTATAGGCTCGAAAGCCTACTACCAATTAAGCATATTAGGTGATGTGCATCTCTGTAATGAGAAGGGGTGTGGTCTAATGACATCAACACCCTATATCAGGTGTGCATAATTATTAGGCAACTTCCTGTCCTTTGGCAAAATGGGTCAAAAGAAGGACTTGACAGGCTCAGAAAAGTCAAAAATAGTGAGATATCTTGCAGAGGCATGCAGCAGTCTTAAAATTGCAAAGCTTCTGAAGCGTGATCATCGAACAATCAAGCGTTTCATTCAAAATAGTCAACAGGGTCACAAGAAGCGTGTGGAAAAACCAAGGCGCAAAATAACTGCCCATGAACTGAGAAAGTCAAGCGTGCAGCTGCCAAGATGCCACTTGCCACCAGTTTGGCCATATTTCAGAGCTGCAACATCACTGGAGTGCCCAAAAGCACAAGGTGTGCAATACTCAGAGACATGGCCAAGGTAAGAAAGGCTGAAAGACGACCACCACTGAACAAGACACACAAGCTGAAACGTCAAGACTGGGCCAAGAAATATCTCAAGACTGATTTTTCTAAGGTTTTATGGACTGATGAAATGAGAGTGAGTCTTGATGGGCCAGATGGATGGGCCCGTGGCTGGATTGGTAAAGGGCAGAGAGCTCCAGTCCCACTCAGACGCCAGCAAGGTGGAGGTGGAGTACTGGTTTGGGCTGGTATCATCAAAGATGAGCTTGTGGGGCCTTTTCGGGTTGAGGATGGAGTCAAGCTCAACTCCCAGTCCTACTGCCAGTTTCTGGAAGACACCTTCTTCAAGCAGTGGTACAGGAAGAAGTCTGCATCCTTCAAGAAAAACATGATTTTCATGCAGGACAATGCTCCATCACACGCGTCCAAGTACTCCACAGCGTGGCTGGCAAGAAAGGGTTTAAAAGAAGAAAAACTAATGACATGGCCTCCTTGTTCACCTGATCTGAACCCCATTGAGAACCTGTGGTCCATCATCAAATGTGAGATTTACAAGGAGGGAAAACAGTACACCTCTCTGAACAGTGTCTGGGAGGCTGTGGTTGCTGCTGCACGCAATGTTGATGGTGAACAGATCAAAACACTGACAGAATCCATGGATGGCAGGCTTTTGAGTGTCCTTGCAAAGAAAGGTGGCTATATTGGTCGCTGATTTGTTTTTGTTTTGTTTTGAATGTCAGAAATGTATATTTGTGAATGTGGAGATGTTATATTGGTTTCACTGGTAAAATAAATAATTGAAAAATGGGTATATATTTGTTTTTGTTAAGTTGCCTAATAATTATGCACAGTAATAGTCACCTGCACACACAGATATCCCCTAAAATAGCTAAAACTAAACACAAACTAAAAACTAAACTACTTCCGAAAACATTCAGCTTTGATATTAATGTGTTTTTGGGTTCATTGAGAACATGGTTGTTGTTCAATAATAAAATTATTCCTCAAAATACAACTTGCCTAATAATTCTGCACTCCCTGTATGAGAGTAAGAAAGAAAAGTATATCTTTGTGTCCACCTTTCTCTGTTAATGCCCTACCTGGCCCCCTGGCAAAAGCTTTGCTAGATCCGCCCCTGCACAGTTACCAGCTGTCAGCTAAATAAAAAAAGGAGCTTGGTGTTTATTTCTCTCAGAAACAGTTCATAACTTCCCTTCAACTCATTCATGTCACCTAAAAAAAGGTAAACCTGTTTCTCCATCACCAGTTCAGCTCTGATGATTCAGTAAGGTCATCTCCTGGTTTCGACCAGCCGCTTCTACAGCTGTGGCTCCAGCAAACATCAGCTGATACTAGAAATTAAAATCAAATGAATTCTAACAACAGCTGATCAAGCTTAAACGTGCTGCTGTTGTTTAGCGCGATAAACAAACAAGAGAGAAAAGCCGATCATTGATCAGTTTCATGACTGAAGTTTGAACAGGCGAGAGAATGACAGGGGAGGCTGTCATAAACTCCACCGTGCTAGCTACCACGCAGTACGAGTTATTATAACTGATTGTAAAAAGTCAGCACAACAAAAATAAACTACACCTAAACTCAGTTTATATCTGACCCAAATAGAGTGCAGGTCATAACTTACCTGAAATTCAGTTCACCTCACGCTCCGACCGGCAGCCGCCTGCTTCTCCTGCCTTCGGTTTCCCTGATCCACGATCTACCACCGGTCGATCGGCGGTCGCCTCGCCGCCTGCTCCCCGCATGTTCTTTCTGACACACACGGTGGATAGCTGACCTCGGTTGTAGCTCCGCGTCAGCGATCACCAAACAACTCAGTTATTTTTTCCACATCGACCAGCATCTGGACAATCCACCGCCTTTCACTGTTTGTACCGTTACTAAAAAAAAACCCTCATCGGCTCATAAAAACGAAAAATAAGTCCAGCTATGACCCTGAGTCAAAAGACAGCCAGCTCGGGTTAGCTAGCTACCTGTCTAGCTCTTTGCAGGCACCGAAAACATCAGAGCTAATATGGGATGTCTTGGTAACACGAGCAGATATTTGAAGTTTACATCTGGCCAATCCACCACCTTTCACTGTTTATACCGTTACTAAAATGAATAAATAAATAAATCATCGGTCCATATAAACGAAAAATAAGTCCAGCTAAAACACATACTGTCGGCGAGCGACCGGTGCTGACACGAGTTTCACCCGCCTCAATATAAGCCAAGCCTGGGTGCTTTTTCACGAAGGGTCGCTAGCGGTGCTAGCTAACTATGCTAGCGGCACTAGCTAGCTAGCCGGCTATCAGCAACACATAAGAGAACTGCTGCTAAATAAACTACACCTAAACTCGGTTTATATCTGACCCAAATAGAGTGCAGGTCATAACTTACCTCAAATTCAGTTCACCTCACGCCCTGCCTTCGCTTTCCCTGATCCACGATTGACCTCCGCGTTAGCAAACACCGGTCGATCGGCGGTCGTGCATGTCCTTTCTGTCATACACCGTGGATAGCTGCCCACTGTTGTAGCTCCGCGTTATAGCACCACCAAACAACTCAGTTATTTTTTCCACATCCAGCTGTAACTCCGATTCTGTGCGAGCATTTGCGAGAGACCGGGAGGTGAAACGACAGAGAGAGTCCCTCGCTATCCATTTGCAGCCAAGCGCGGCAGCTAGCTAGGTAGCCGGCTAGCTGTCAGGCAGGACCGAGGTTGTCAGAGCACTGTCGCTAAATATGGGATGTCTTGATAAAACAAGCAGATATTTGAAGTTTACACACCTACATTCTCGCCTGAAAATATCTTAAAAGTTTATTTTGTGACCTAGAAACACGAATAAAAGACATATAAAATGAAGTGGTGGCCGCCATTGTTCACTCTGTAGAGGCGTGCTATGAATTGTGGGATATGGAGTTTTCAACACAAGGATAAATCTTTTCGGCTGTACTACTCCCGGTATACCACTAGAGAGAGCCAAGACACCACAAATGAAGTCTGTTTATTTGGCGCCAAAAGATGAATTGGCCTAAATTTGTACTAAAATATTAATATTTAAAAACTATAAAAGTCATAAACACCAAAAGTCACAACATAATAGTCCAGCTCCAGCCGCACAAAATGATCTAACATATGTAATCCTAATGTCAAAACTGTTTGGCAGAGGAGCGGGAAAATTTTCACTAAAATATTAATATTTTAAGAACTATAAAATTCATAAACACCAAAAGTCATAGCACACCATTCCAGATCCGGCCGCACAAAATGAGGTAACATATATGAAGCTTGTCTCAAAACTGCGGGGCGTGATACGTGCCGAAATTTAGGCGGAAGATGGAGAATAATAATAATAAGAACTAGAAAGGGAAAATTTCAGAAGAAATTTTATGTGTGCCTATGCCGCTGGTAATCAGTGTAGTTTGCCATTCATACAGCTACAGAGAGCAAAACTCAGAAGAGCAGCCATTCTCCACCATGAACTATGATAAAAACAAACACCGCTCGCGCCTCACAGATGACAGCTTACAGTTTTGGGTAAAGATGAAGTGACTTTGTACAGCCCCGATTTGCAGACGCTGTGCACACAGGTTCATGAGCAGAAGTCCCATTGTATCACGGCAGACCCGACAATGTTTGCATGAACACGCTTTGAAGCATTATGTTATGGACCACTTTTCACACATGGTTGGTGTACCCACACAGGCAGCTGTAGCTTTTCAACTCATAGCCCAACACACACCCAAAAACAGCCAAGAGAGCACAGACTTTACACCCGTGGGTCCACCTCCCTGCAGCGGCACTGCAGACCACGCCCGCCACACACATCAAACACGTAAAATAAATATTTATGCACTTTCGCATTCACTTTTTGTTTTTTGTTATTTTTACACAGTGTTCTGAATGATGAACAATGGTCTACAGCCAATCTTGTGTATTATTATACAAACTTTGGTTGTAAGATTCAGATAAGCATTTAATAAAAGCTAAATATTTTATATGAGAGTAAGAAAGAAAAGTATATCTTTATGTCCACCTTTCTCTGTTAATGCCCTACCTGGCCCCTGGCAAAAGCTTTGCTAGATCCGCCCCTGCACAGTTACCAGCTGTCAGCTACACAAAAAAAGGAGCTTGGTGTTTACAGGAGTGCAGAATTATTAGGCAAATGAGTATTTTGTCCACATCATCCTCTTCATGCATGTTGTCTTACTCCAAGCTGTATAGGCTCGAAAGCCTACTACCAATTAAGCATATTAGGTGATGTGCATCTCTGTAATGAGAAGGGGTGTGGTCTAATGACATCAACACCCTATATCAGGTGTGCATAATTATTAGGCAACCTCCTTTCCTTTGGCAAAATGGGTCAAAAGAAGGACTTGACAGGCTCAGAAAAGTCAAAAATAGTGAGATATCTTGCAGAGGGATGCAGCAGTCTTAAAATTGCAAAGCTTGTGAAGCGTGATCATCGAACAATCAAGCGTTTCATTCAAAATAGTCAACAGGGTCGCAAGAAGCATGTGGAAAACCAAGGCGCAAAATAACTGCCCATGAACTGAGAAAAGTCAAGCGTGCAGCTGCCAAGATGCCACTTGCCACCAGTTTGGCCATATTTCAGAGCTGCAACATCACTGGAGTGCCCAAAAGCACAAGGTGTGCAATACTCAGAGACATGGCCAAGGTAAGAAAGGCTGAAAGACGACCACCACTGAACAAGACACACAAGCTGAAACGTCAAGACTGGTCCAAGAAATATCTCAAGACTGATTTTTCTAAGGTTTTATGGACTGATGAAATGAGAGTGAGTCTTGATGGGCCAGATGGATGGGCCCGTGGCTGGATTGGTAAAGGGCACAGAGCTCCAGTCCGACTCAGACGCCAGCAAGGTGGAGGTGGAGTACTGGTTTGGGCTGGTATCATCAAAGATGAGCTTGTGGGGCCTTTTCGGGTTGAGGATGGAGTCAAGCTCAACTCCCAGTCCTACTGCCAGTTTCTGGAAGACACCTTCTTCAAGCAGTGGTACAGGAAGAAGTCTGCATCCTTCAAGAAAACATGATTTTCATGCAGGACAATGCTCCATCACACGCGCGTCCAAGTACTCCACAGCGTGGCTGGCAAGAAAGGGTATAAAAGAAGAAAAACTAATGACATGGCCTCCTTGTTCACCTGATCTGAACCCCATTGAGAACCTGTGGTCCATCATCAAATGTGAGATTTACTAAGAGGGAAAACAGTACACCTCTCTGAACAGTGTCTGGGAGGCTGTGGTTGCTGCTGCATGCAATGTTGATGGTGAACAGATCAAAACACTGACAGAATCCATGGATGGCAGGCTTTTGAGTGTCCTTGCAAAGAAAGGTGGCTATATTGGTCGCTGATTTGTTTTTGTTTTGTTTTTGAATGTCAGAAATGTATATTTGTGAATGTGGAGATGTTATATTGGTTTCACTGGTAAAATAAATAATTGAAATGGGTATATATTTGTTTTTGTTAAGTTGCCTAATAATTATGCACAGTAATAGTCACCTGCACACACAGATATCCCCTAAAATAGCTAAAACTAAACACAAACTAAAAACTACTTCGAAAACATTCAGCTTTGATATTAATGTGTTTTTGGGTTCATTGAGAACATGGTTGTTGTTCAATAATAAAATTATTCCTCAAAAATACAACTTGCCTAATAATTCTGCACTCCCTGTATGAGAGTAAGAAAGAAAAGTATATCTTTGTGTCCACCTTTCTCTGTTAATGCCCTACCTGGCCCCCTGGCAAAAGCTTTGCTAGATCCGCCCCTGCACAGTTACCAGCTGTCAGCTAAATAAAAAAGGAGCTTGGTGTTTATTTCTCTCAGAAACAGTTCATAACTTCCTTCAACTCATTCATGTCACCTAAAAAAAGGTAAACCTGTTTCTCCATCACCAGTTCAGCTCTGATGATTCAGTAAGGTCATCTCCTGGTTTCGACCAGCCGCTTCTACAGCTGTGGCTCCAGCAAACATCAGCTGATACTAGAAATTAAAATCAAATGAATTCTAACAACAGCTGATCAAGCTTAAACGTGCTGCTGTTGTTTAGCGCGATAAACAAACAAGAGAGAAAAGCCGATCATTGATCAGTTTCATGACTGAAGTTTGAACAGGCGAGAGAATGACAGGGAGGCTGTCATAAACTCCATCGTGCTAGCTACCACGCAGTACGAGTTATTATAACTGATTGTAAAAAGTCAGCACAACAAAATAAACTACACCTAAACTCGGTTTATATCTGACCCAAATAGAGTGCAGGTCATAACTTCTTACCTGAAATTCAGTTCACCTCACGCTCCGACCGGCAGCCGCCTGCTTCTCCTGCCTTCGGTTTCCTGATCCACGATCTACCACCGGTCGATCGGGCGGTCTCGCCGCCTCGTTCCCCGCATGTTCTTTCTGACACACACCGGTGGATAGCTGCCCTCAGTTGTAGCTCGGCGTCAGCGACACCAAACAACTCAGTTATTTTTTCCACATCGACCAGCATCTGGACAATCCACCGCCTTTCACTGTTTGTACCGTTACTAAAAAACCCCTCATCGGCTCATAAAACGAAAAATAAGTCCAGCTATGACCCTGAGTCAAAAGACAGCCAGCTTGGGTTAGCTAGCTACCTGTCTAGCTCTTTGCAGGCACCGAAAACATCAGAGCTAATATGGGATGTCTTGGTAACACGAGCAGATATTTGAAGTTTACATCTGGCCAATCCACCACCTTTCACTGTTTATACCGTTACTAAAATGAATAAATAAATAAATCATCGGTCCATATAAACGAAAAATAAGTCCAGCTAAAACACATACTGTCGGCGAGCGACCGGGTGCTGACACGAGTTTCACCCGCCTCAATATAAGCCAAGCCTGGGTGCTTTTTCACGAAGGGTCGCTAGCGGTGCTAGCTAACTATGCTAGCGGCACTAGCTAGCTAGCCGGCTATCAGCAACACATAAGAGAACTGCTGCTAAATAAACTACACCTAAACTCGGTTTATATCTGACCCAAATAGAGTGCAGGTCATAACTTCTTACCTGAAATTCAGTTCACCTCACGCCCTGCCTTCGCTTTCCTGATCCACGATTGACCTCCGCGTTAGCAAACACCGGTCGATCGGGCGGTCGCTGCATGTCCTTTCTGTCATACACCGTGGATAGCTGCCCACTGTTGTAGCTCCGCGTTATAGCACCACCAAACAACTCAGTTATTTTTTCCACATCCAGCTGTAACTCCGATTCTGTGCGAGCATTTGCGAGAGACCGGGAGGTGAAACGACAGAGAGAGTCCCTCGCTATCCATTTGCAGCCAAGTGCGGCAGCTAGCTAGGTAGCCGACTAGCTGTCAGGCAGGACCCACGTCAGAGCACTGTCGCTAAATATGGGATGTCTTGATAAAACAAGCAGATATTTGAAGTTTACACACCTACATTCTCGCCTGAAAATATCTTAAAAGTTTATTTTGTGACCTAGAAACATGAATAAAAGACATATAAAACGAAGTGGTGGCCGCCATTGTTCACTCTGTAGAGGCGTGCTATGAATTGTGGGATATGGAGTTTTCAACACAAAGATAAATCTTTTCGGCTGTACTACCCGGTATACCACTAGAGAGAGCCAAGACACCACAAATGAAGTCTGTTTATTTGGCGCCAAAAGATGAATTGGCCTAAATTTGTACTAAAATATTAATATTTAAAAACTATAAAAGTCATAAACACCAAAAGTCACAACATAATAGTCCAGCTCCAGCCGCACAAAATGATCTAACATATGTAATCCTAATGTCAAAACTGTTTGGCAGAGGAGAGGGGAAAATTTTCACTAAAATATTAATATTTTAAAAACTATAAAATTCATAAACACCAAAAGTCATAGCACACCATTCCAGATCCGCCGCACAAAATGAGGTAACATATATGAAGCTTGTCTCAAAACTGCGGGCGTGATACGTGCCGAAATTTAGGCGGAAGATGGAGAATAATAATAATAATAATAATAAGAATAATAAATCCGACGAATAGTAATATGTGTGCCTCTTGGCATAGGCACACATAATAATAAATCCGACGAATAGTAATATGTGTGCCTCTTGGCATAGGCACACATAATAATAATAATAATAAGAATAATAAATCCGACGAATAGTAATATGTGTGCCTCTTGGCATAGGCACACATAATAAATCCGACGAATAGTAATATGTGTGCCTCTTGGCATAGGCACACATAATAATAATAACTAGAAAGCGAAAATTTCAGAAGAAATTTTATGTGTGCCTATGCCGCTGCTAATCACTGTAGTTTCCCATTCATACGGCTACAGAGAGCAAAACTCAGAAGAGCAGCCATTCTCCACCATGAACTATGGTAAAAACAAACACCGCTCACGCTTCACAGATGACAGCTTACAGTTTTGTGTAAAGATGAAGTTACTTCAGACAGCGCCGATTTGCAGATGCTGTGCACACAGGTTCATGAGCAGAAGTCCCATTGTACCACGGCAGACCTGACAATGTTTGCATGAACACACGCTTTGAAGCATTACGTTATGGACCAATTTTCACACATGGTTGGTTTACCCACACAGCCGGCTGTGCATTCACTTTTTGTTTTTGTTATTTTTACACAGTGTTCTGAATGATGAACAATGGTCTACAGCCAATCTTGTGTATTATTATACAAACTTTGGTTGTAAGATTCAGATAACTATTTAATAAAAGCTAAATATTTTATACAGGGAGTGCAGAATTATTAGGCAAATGAGTATTTTGTCTACATCATCCTCTTCATGCATGTTGTCTTACTCCAAGCTGTATAGGCTCGAAAGCCTACTACCAATTAAGCATATTAGGTGATGTGCATCTCTGTAATGAGAAGGGTGTGGTCTAATGACATCAACACCCTATATCAGGTGTGCATAATTATTAGGCAACTTCCTTTCCTTTGGCAAAATGGGTCAAAAGAAGGACTTGACAGGCTCAGAAAAGTCAAAAATAGTGAGATATCTTGCAGAGGGATGCAGCAGTCTTAAAATTGCAAAGCTTCTGAAGCGTGATCATCGAACAATCAAGCGTTTCATTCAAAATAGTCAACAGGGTCGCAAGAAGCGTGTGGAAAACCAAGGCGCAAAATAACTGCCCATGAACTGAGAAAAGTCAAGCGTGCAGCTGCCAAGATGCCACTTGCCACCAGTTTGGCCATATTTCAGTGCTGCAACATCACTGGAGTGCCCAAAAGCACAAGGTGTGCAATACTCAGAGACATGGCCAAGGTAAGAAAGGCTGAAAGACGACCACCACTGAACAAGACACACAAGCTGAAACGTCAAGACTGGGCCAAGAAATATCTCAAGACTGAATTTTCTAAGGTTTTATGGACTGATGAAATGAGAGTGAGTCTTGATGGGCCAGATGGATGGGCCCGTGGCTGGATTGGTAAAGGGCAGAGAGCTCCAGTCCCACTCAGACGCCAGCAAGGTGGAGGTGGAGTACTGGTTTGGGCTGGTATCATCAAAGATGAGCTTGTGGGGCCTTTTTCGGGTTGAGGATGGCGTCAAGCTCAACTCCCAGTCCTACTGCCAGTTTCTGGAAGACACCTTCTTCAAGCAGTGGTACAGGAAGAAGTCTGCATCCTTCAAGAAAAACATGATTTTCATGCAGGACAATGCTCCATCACACGCGTCCAAGTACTCCACAGCGTGGCTGGCAAGAAAGGGTATAAAAGAAGAAAAACTAATGACATGGCCTCCTTGTTCACCTGATCTGAACCCCATTGAGAACCTGTGGTCCATCATCAAATGTGAGATTTACAAGGAGGGAAAACAGTACACACCTCTCTGAACAGTGTCTGGGAGGCTGTGGTTGCTGCTGCACGCAATGTTGATGGTGAACAGATCAAAACACTGACAGAATCCATGGATGGCAGGCTTTTGAGTGTCCTTGCAAAGAAAGGTGGCTATATTGGTCGCTGATTTGTTTTTGTTTTGTTTTTGAATGTCAGAAATGTATATTTGTGAATGTGGAGATGTTATATTGGTTTCACTGGTAAAAATAAATAATTGAAATGGGTATATATTTGTTTTTTGTTAAGTTGCCTAATAATTATGCACAGTAATAGTCACCTGCACACACAGATATCCCCTAAAATAGCTAAAACTAAACACAAACTAAAAACTACTTCGAAAACATTCAGCTTTGATATTAATGTGTTTTTTGGGTTCATTGAGAACATGGTTGTTGTTCAATAATAAAATTATTCCTCAAAAATACAACTTGCCTAATAATTCTGCACTCCCTGTATGAGAGTGAGAAAGAAAAGTATATCTTTGTGTCCACCTTTCTCTGTTAATGCCCTACCTGGCCCCTGGCAAAAGCTTTGCTAGATCCGCCCCTGCACAGTTACCAGCTGTCAGCTAAATAAAAAAGGAGCTTGGTGTTTATTTCTCTCAGAAACAGTTCATAACTTCCCTTCAACTCATTCATGTCACCTAAAGTGTAAACCTGTTTCTCCATCACCAGTTCAGCTCTGATGATTCAGTAAGGACATCTCCTGATTTCATCTTCATGCTCCAGCAAACATCAGCTGATACTAGAAATTAAAATCAAAAGAATTCTAACAACAGCTGATCAAGCTTAAACGTGCTGCTGTTGTTTAGCGCGATAAATAAGAGCGAACAGCCGATCATTGATCAGTTTCATGATTGACGTTTCAACACGCGAGAGAATGACAGGGAGGCTTCGTAACGACAGAATAAATCATAATGTTTTCTCTGAATGTGGGACGATTCCGTTTGTACGGCACGGCAACTCTATGAACTAACCCTAATGAATAAAATAAAGTCCAACGTCAGTAACTTAGTGCGCACACAGCTGTATATAAACTCCCGTGGCATTACGATTGTAAAGGTCAACGAAAATAAATTACACCTAAACTCGGTTTATATCTGACCCAAATAGAGAGCGACCGGTGCTGACACGAGTTTCACCCGCCTCAATATAAGCCAAGCCTGGGTGCTTTTTCACGAAGGGTTGCTAGCGGCGCGAAGCTAACTATGCTAGCGGCGCTAGCTAGCTAGCCGACTATCAGCAACACATAAGAGAACTGCTGCTAAATAAACTACACCTAAACTCGGTTTATATCTGACCCAAATAGAGAGCGACCGGTGCTGACACGAGTTTCACCCGCCTCAATATAAGCCAAGCCTGGGTGCTTTTTCACGAAGGGTTGCTAGCGGGCGCGAGCTAACTATGCTAGCGGCGCTAGCTAGCTAGCCGGCTATCAGCAACACATAAGAGAACTGCTGCTAAATAAACTACACCTAAACTCAGTTTATATCTGACCCAAATAGAGTGCAGTTCATAACTTCTTACCTGAAATTCAGTTCACCTCACGCTCCTGCCTTCGCTTTCCCTGATCCATGATTGACCACCCGCGTTAGCAATCGCCTGCCCGGCCTCATATGTCTCGTTGGTGGCATATCCTTTCTGTCACACACCGGTGGGTAGCTGCCCTCTGTTGTAGCTCCACCACCAAACAACTCAGTTATTTTTTCCACATCCAGCTGTAACTCCGATTCTATGCGAGCATTTGCGAGAGACCGGGAGGTGAAACGACAGAGAGAGTCCCTCGCTATCCATTTGCAGCCAAGTGCGGCAGCTAGCTAGGTAGCCAGCTAGGTAGCCGGCTAGCTGTCAGGCAGGACCGACGTAGTCAGAGCACTGTCGCTAAATATGGGATGTCTTGATAAAACAAGCAGATATTTGAAGTTTACACACCTACATTCTCGCCTGAAAATATCTTAAAAGCTTATTTTGTGACCTAGAAACACGAATAAAAGACATATAAAACGCAGTGGTGGCCGCCATTGTTCACTCTGTAGAGGCGTGCTATGAATTGTGGGATATGGAGTTTTCAACACAAGGATAAAATCTTTTCGGCTGTACTACTCCCGGTATACCACTAGAGAGAGCCAAGACACCACAAATGAAGTCTGTTTCTATGGTGCCAAAAGCAGAATCTTTCTCAGGAGCCTAGAAATTGGCCTAAATTTGCACTAAAATCTAAATATTTCAAAAACTATAAAAGTTATAAACACCAAAAGTCACACCATACTAGCCCAGCTCCAGCCGCACAAAATGATGTAACATATGTACCCCTATTGTCAAAACTGTTTGGCAGAGGAGCGCGGGAAAATTTTCACTAAAATATTAATATTTAAAAAACTATAATATTCATAAACACCAAAAGTCATAGCACACCATTCCAGATCCAGCCGCACAAAATGAGGTAACATATATGAAGCTTGTCCAAAACTGCGGGTCGAGATACACTGCAAAATTTCAGGCGGAAAAAGGAAAATAATAATAACTAGAAAAATTTGCATTTCCTGCGAAAATGCTGTGTGGATGCCTTAACGCTGAAGCTGTCTGCTGAAAAGCTGAAAAAGATGAAAAGTTGCAAAAAGTTGTATGGTGGTGAAGAAACTGAAAATTCCGCTGAAAACAAGTGAAGAAGGAGAGATTTTTGCTTAAAAGTGGTGAAAAGCAAAAAATTCTACTGCAAAGGGGTAAAGACGGCGAAATTTTGCTAAAAAGTGGTGAAAGAAACCCCTCCTATGTTGCCATGAGCAGGATTCGAACCCGGCCCTCCTGGTCTCAAGGCAGCTACGCATCTCACTGAGCCAAACTCATTCTCCCAATGAAGAGGTGGAGAGACTGACACTTTTGCTGAAATGAGCAGAAGCTGCTGAGAATTGTGCTGATAAGAGGAGAAAAGGCTGAAAATTTTGCAGAAAAGAGGTGAATCAGCAGAATTTCTGCAGAAAAGAGGTAAAGAAGCAGAAAGTTGCACTGAAAGAGATGAATCAGCAGAATTTCTGCTCAAAAGTGTTTTTTCTGAAAACAGCTGAGATTTGTGCTGATAAGAGGTGAAAAGGCTGAAAATTTTGCAGAAGAGGTGAATAAGCAGAATTTTCAGCAGAATTCTGCCGAAAAGATGTTTTTGCTGAAAATACCTGAAAAGCAGGGACTTGTGCTGAAAAGTGGTGAAAAAAAATACTGCCGTGAGCAGGATTTGAAACTGGCCCTCCTGGTCTCAAGGAAGCCACTCATCTCACTGAGCCAAACTCACTCTTGCAACGAAGAGGTGAGAGACTCATAATTCTGCTGAAATGAGCAGAAGCTGCTCAAACTTCTGCAGAAAAGAGGTGAATCAGCAGAATTTCTGCTGAAAAGAGGTAAAACAACCTGTTTCTGCTCAAATTCACCAATCAGAGGTACTGCCTCTGTCTGCTTCATCAGGTGGGTACTTGTATGTATTTCTGCCATGGAGCATTAACAAGAATCTGAGGTCCATATTAGAAAAGCTGCTAAAATCATAAAACGTGCGCTGAAAAGAGATGAATCAGCAGAGTTTCTGCTGAAAAGAGTTGTTTTTTTTCTGAATACAGCCAAAAGGCTGGAATTTGTGCTGAAAAGGGTGAAAAAAAATGAAAATTTTGCTGAAAAGGGGTGAAGAAGCTAAAGTATACCAAATCAAAGTATTTGTGCCAAAACATAGTGTTTCTGCCATATTGTGGTACTACTACATTACAACATGAATACGGATTAAAGATGAAAGAAACTGGCAACAAATTCCTCCACTACAAACCAGTCTGATACCACTTCTTTGCAGTGTTCACATTTACTAAGGCACTATCCAAAAGGCGCCACAAGAGGGCACTCCAACACAACAGATGACCTATGTACACTGATGCACTTAGTAACAGTCAGCCTCCTTGAATTGGCAGAAATACTGTGATTTAGTAGTAATACTATAACATAACAGATATACTGTGATGTTGCAGACAGACATAGTATGTTTTTGCACTACTCATTTGTAGTGAAAGAAATTAGCAATATAAATTAGAGGTCTGTGATAGTGTATAAATTTGTAGGGAAAAAAATGTTGACCAAGGTGGGATTGAACATACGACCTTTGAACTGCAGAGACGTGTCATTACTTACTCTGCTGAAATTAGCAGAAGCTGCTGAGAATTGTGCTGATAAGAGGTGAAAAGGCTGAAAATTTTGCAGAAAAGAGGTGAATCAGCAGAATTTCTGCAGAAAAGAGGCAAAGGAGCAGAAACTTGTGCTGAAAAGAGATGAATCAGCAGAGTTTCTCCTTAAAAGAGTTTTTTTTTCTGAAAACAGCCCCAAAAAATGGAATTTGTGCTGAAAAGGGGTGAAAAAAATGAAAATTTTGCTGAAAAGGGGTGAAGAAGCTAAAGTATACCAAATCAAAGTATTTGTGCCAAAACATAGTGTTTCTGCCATATTGTGGTATTTGTGCCACAAAAGTTACTACATTACAACATGAATACGGATTAAAGATGAAAGAAACTGGCAACAAATTCCTCCACTACAAAGCAGTCTGATACCACTTCTTTGCAGTGTTCACGTTTACTAAGGCACTACCCAAAAGGCGCCACAAGAGGGCACTCCAACACAAGAGATGAGGTGAATGAGCAGAACTTCTGCAGAAAAGAGGCAGAACAAAAGAGAAAACTGAAAACAGCTTTTGCCATGACCGGGATTTGAACCTGGCCCTTCTGGTCTCAAGGTAGCTGCTCATCTCACTGAACCAAACTCATTCTCACAAAAGCAAGAGATGGAGCAACTGACAATTTTGCTAAATGAGCAGAAGCTGCTGAGAACTGTGCTGAGAAGAAGTGAAAAGGTTGAAAATTTTGCAGAAAAGAGGTGAATCAGCAGAATTTCTGCAGAAAAGAGGTAAAGAAGCAATAAGTTGCGCTGAAAAGAGATGAATCAGCAGAATTTCTGCTCAAAAAGTTTTTTTTTCTGAAAACAGCTGAGATTTGTGCTGATAAAGAGGTGAAAAGGCTGAACATTTTGCAGAAAAGAGGTGAATCAGCAGAATTTCTGCAGAAAAGAGCTAAAGAAGCAATAAGTTGCGCTGAAAAGAGATGAATCAGCAGAGTTTCTGCTCAAAAGAGTTTTGTTTTTCTGAAAACAGCCAAAAAGCTGGAGTTTGTGCTGAAAAGGGTGAAAAAAATGAAAATTTTGCCTACAGGGGTGAAGAAGCTAAAGTATACCAAATCAAAGTATTTGTGCCAAAACATAGTGTTTCTGCCATATTGTGGTACTACTACATTACAACATGAATACGGATTAAAGATGAATGAAACTGGCAACAAATTCCTCCACTACAAACCAGTCTGATACCACTTCTTTGCAGTGTTCACGTTTACTAAGGCACTACCCAAAAGGCGCCACAAGAGGGCACTCCAACACAAGATATGACCTATGTACACTGATGCACTTAGTAACAGTCAGCCTCCTACTTAGCCATTACGTAATACAGCGATATTACAGTGTACAAATTCACATAAATTTGCAGGGGAAAAAAACAAAGCAGGAACAAGCCCAAAACAATAAAATAACTGGGCTGCCATAGCTATTGCTAACTAGCGACACGCTAAAGGTAACTAAAACCAATACCAACCAATGTTTTTGCAGAAACACTGTAATTTCACTCAAATACTATGAAATAGCAGTAATACTATGATTTGGCAGAAATACTATGTCTTTGCAGAAACACTGTAATTTCACTCAAATAATATGAAATAGCAGTAATACTATGATTTGGCAGAAATACTATGTTTCAGTACAAATACTATGACAAAGCAGAAATACTATGACTTAGAAGTAATACTATAACAAAAGGGATTCCTCAAAATACTATGAAATTGCAGTAATTCTATGATTTGGCAGAAATACTGTACCATTACAAATACAATGCTTTGGTACAAATACTATATTTTGATTTCAATACTATGAT
Organism: Oreochromis aureus; assembly: GCF_013358895.1. Taxonomy (NCBI): domain Eukaryota; kingdom Metazoa; phylum Chordata; class Actinopteri; order Cichliformes; family Cichlidae; genus Oreochromis; species Oreochromis aureus. The sequence continues at coordinate 92,518,174 of NC_052944.1, read as the reverse complement.
TTGGCACGAGTAGTATGATTTAGTACAAATACTACGAATTGGCAGAAATACTGTGACTTAGTAGTAATACTATAACATAACAGATATACTATGATTTTGCAGACAGTCTATGTTTTTGCACAACTAGCACAATATGGCAGAAATACTATGATTTGGCACAAGTACTATGATTTAGTACAAATACTCTTATTGGCACAAATACTATGTTTCAGTACAAATACTACGATTTGGCAATAATACTGGGTTTTAGCACAACTACTGAGATTTGGGTGAAATACCATGATTTAGAAGAAATACTATGACTTCGTTACAAATACAATGTTTTGGTTCAAATAATATGATTTGCAAAAATACTATGATTTGGCACAAGGACCATGATTTAGTACAAATACTACAGTTTCGCTCAAATACTATGAAATTGCAGTGATACTATGATTTTGAAGGAATACTATGATTTGGTAGAAATACTATGCCTTAGTAGTAATACTATAACATAGCAGATATAATGTGATTTTGCAGACATAGTATGTTTTGCACAAATACTACGATTTCGCTCAAATACTATGGAATTGCAGTAATACTATGATTTGGAATACTATGATTTGATAGGAATACTATGCCTTAGTAGTAATACTATAACATAACAGATATACTATGATTTTGCAGAAATTCTATGTTTTTGCACAAATACTACAATTTGGCAGAAATACTATGTTTGGGCAGTAATACTATGATTTTGCTATAAATACTATGATTTGGCACATATACTATAATCAGCAGATATACTATAACATAACAGAAATTCTACGACTTAGTAGTAACACTATAATATAACAGAAATTTTAACTGGACAAAAATAACATGATTTGCACCAAAACCATGATTTGGCAAAAAAAATACCATGATTTGGCACAAATACGATGATATTGCAGAAATACTATGATTGGGTAGAAATACTATGATTTGGCACAAGTACTATGAATAAGTACAAATACTATGATTTGGCAGAAATACTATGACTTAGCAGAAATACTATGTTTTAACATAAATAATATCTTTTGACAGAAATTTCTGCTAAAGGTACTATTTCTGCTTTTTAGCAGAAATACTGTAATTTTGCATAAACACTATGATTTGGGATAAATACTATGATTTGGCAGATATACTATATTCAGCAAATATACTATAACATAACAGACATTCCTCCACTTAGTAGTAATCTCATAACATAAAATAAATATTATGGTTCTGCCCCAAAACCATGATTTGGCACAAATACCATGATTTGTCAAAAATACTACGATTTAGCAGAAATACTATGATTGAGCAGAAGTACTAACATGTAGTAGAAGTACTTTGATTTAGCACAAATACTATTATGGAGGAGTAATACTTTAACATGGGAGAAATATTGATACTCACACACACATACACAGAGAGCAAAGTGTACAGTGGCTGTTAAGAGTCTGTGCTTGGTATATCTAGGTCAGCTAAATTGGCTGCACCTGCTGTAATCAGCACTTACACACACAGACACAGAGAGAGGTATAAGTTTTCTGCAGTGTATTTCTCACATTCAGGATTCCCCTCGAACAAATGGCCATAATTTCCTAACCGTAGGAGCTAGAACGGTCATTCTGACACCGTTTTGTTCAGAAGAGATGGGGAATCTGCAGGTCTTCATAATTCAGAGATAAAATATAAATTATTGAAGATATATGACTTGTAACACACTGTAACTGAGTAGAGGCAAAGCAAAACTGCCTTGACTTGCCCTCAAACAACGTTTTGTAACTCTAAATCTATATGGAGCATCAAAATCATTCTTTCACCGTAAGAAACAGCAGGCTTTGGTGAACAGTCATGGAAATTTTCAGGTCTCTGTTGAAATCCATCAAAAGATATGACGAGAGAAAAAAGTGCCTCATTTCCAGAGTTTGAAATCTGAAGAGATCTGAGCAAGGCACGAATTTCCTACCCTCAAACAAGTGTAACTCATCTCAAAACGGTAATAGGTGGGAAAAAAATTCTTGAATTGTGAGCATCAGGGATGTCTGAAGATATATGGGCACAAGCCTCATGTCTCAACTTTGTTTCGTTAAGGAGATATGACGATTTGAAAATGCCTCTCATTAGAGAATTCCAGCGCTGATTTTGAAGAAACTCTCCATTGAGTTTCTATGGAGAGTTTTGAGACTTTATGTTACTCTGAGGAGATTTGCAAAAATCTATAAGTCCCACAACAATGATGGTGATATTTTCTGAAAGCCAGCAAAAATACCTACGTTTTGATGTATAATTTGTGGGGTTGAGTGGAAATTGAGCGAGTAGCAAGAAGTCGTTCAGACATGAAGAGAAAATTCAGAAAGGACGAGTGCACACTCTGAGTTAATTGCATAGCAACCATAACAACGCATGTATTTTCTGAAAAATCCCAATTTTGCAACTGAAAACTTAAAGCGGTATAAAATTAAAACGGTAGAAGATCTGAAAAGCTGAATCACACAGCAATAGCCCAATAGTCTGAGAACATTTTAAAGTTTGAATGGAGTTTCTAGGTGAAAGTATGACAAAGTAGTTAAGTTTCAAAAACAAGCAAGTTTTAGCAGAATTTCTGAAGATTTCCATTCATTTCAATGGGACAAATTAAAGGAAAAAGTGTAATATTTTAAAAAGTATAACAGTAGTAAACACCAAAAGTCAAAGCAAACATTAGCAGAAAGAGCAGAACAGTATAGAGTTTGAACGGAGAAAATCGGCTGAAAACTGAGGCAGTAGTTAAACGGCAAAAACGTCACGGAAGCAACTTGAAGAATAATAATAAAGAAGAAAGAGAAACAGGATCTCAATAGTGTGGAAGCCCTTTTAGGGCATCCACACAACTAGAAAAAGTTTGCATTTCCTGCGAAAATGCTGTGTGGATGCCAGAACGCTGAAGCTCTCTGCTGAAAATGACTGAAAAAGATGAAAAGCTACAAAAATTTTATGGCAGTAAAGAAACAGAAAGATTATGCTGAAAACAAGTGAAGATGCAGAATCTTTTGCTGAAAAAAGACGTGAAAATGCAAAATTCTGCTTAAAAGGGGTACAGAAGTTCAAATTTGTACTGAAAAGAGGTGAAAAGGTTCATTCTGAAATGAGCAGAACATACTGAGATTTATACTGATAAGAGGTGAAAGGCTGAAAATTCTGCTTAAAATAGGTGAATCAGCAGAATTTCTACTGAAGAGAGGTAAAGAAGTAGAACGTTGTACTATGCCTTAGTAGTAATACTATAACAAAACAGATATATTGTGATTCTGCAGACATAGTATGTTTTTGTACAAATACTACGATTTTCCTCAAATACCATGAAATTGCAGTAATACTATGATTTTGAAGGAATACTATGATGTGGTAGAAATACTATGCCTTAGTAGTAATACTATAACATAACAGATATACTGTGATTCTGCAGACATAGTATGTTTTTGCACAAATACTACGACTTTGCTCAAATACTATGAAATTGCAGTAATACTATGATTTTGAAGGAATACTATGATGTGGTAGAAATACTATGCCTTAGTAGTAATACTATAACATAACAGGTATACTGATTTTGCAGACACAGTATGTTTTGCACAAATACTATGATTTTGCTCAAATACTATGAAACTGCAGTAATACTATCATGTTGAAGGAATACTATGATTTGGTAGAAATACTATGCCTTAGTAGTAATACTATAATATAACAGATATACTGTGATTTTGCAGACATAGTATGTTTTGCACAAATACTACGATTTTGCTCAAATACTATGAAATTGCAGTAATACTATGATTTTGAAGGAATACTATGATGTGGTAGAAATACTATGCCTTAGTAGTAATACTATAACATAACAGTTATACTGATTTTGCAGACATAGTATGTTTTGCACAAATACTACGACTTTGCTCAAATACTATGAAATTGCAGTAATACTATGATTTTGAAGGAATACTATGATGTGGTAGAAATACTATGCCTTAGTAGTAATACTATAACATAACAGTTATACTGATTTTGCAGACACAGTATGTTTTTTCACAGATACTACGATTTTGCTCAAATACTATGAAACTGCAGTAATACTATCATGTTGAAGGAATACTATGAGTTGGTAGAAATACTATGCCTTAGTAGTAATACTATAATATAACAGATATACTGTGATTTTTCAGACATAGTATGTTTTTGCACAAATACTACGACTTTGCTCAAATACTATGAAATTGCAGTAATACTATGATTTTGAAGGAATACTATGATGTGGTAGAAATACTATGCCTTAGTAGTAATACTATAACATAACAGTTATACTGATTTTGCAGACACAGTATGTTTTTGCAGAAATACTACGATTTTGCTCAAATACTATGAAACCACAGTAACACTATCATGTTGAAGGAATACTATGATTTGGTAGAAATACTATGCCTTATTAGTAATACTATAATATAACAGATATACTGTGATTTTGCAGACATAGTATGTTTTGCACAAATACTACGACTTTGCTCAAATACTATGAAATTGCAGTAATACTATGATTTTGAAGGAATACTATGATGTGGTAGAAATACTATGCCTTAGTAGTAATATTATAACATAACAGTTATACTGATTTTGCAGACACAGTATGTTTTTGCACAAATACTACGATTTTGCTCAAATACTATGAAACTGCAGTAATACTATCATGTTGAAGGAATACTATGAGTTGGCAGAAATACTATGCCTTAGTAGTAATACTATAATATAACAGATATACTGTGATTTTTCAGACATAGTATGTTTTTGCACAAATACTACGACTTTGCTCAAATACTATGAAATTGCAGTAATACTATGATTTTGAAGGAATACTATGATGTGCTAGAAATACTATGCCTTAGTAGTAATACTATAACATAACAGGTATACTGATTTTGCAGACACAGTATGTTTTTGCACAAATACTATGATTTTGCTCAAATACTATGAAACTGCAGTAATACTATCATGTTGAAGGAATACTATGATTTGGTAGAAATACTATGCCTTAGTAGTAATACTATAATATAACAGATATACTGTGATTTTGCAGACATAGTATGTTTTTGCACAAATACTACGACTTTGCTCAAATACTATGAAATTGCAGTAATACTATGATTTTGAAGGAATACTATGATGTGGTAGAAATACTATGCCTTAGTAGTAATACTATAACATAACAGTTATACTGATTTTGCAGACACAGTATGTTTTTGCACAAATACTACGATTTTGCTCAAATACTATGAAACTACAGTAACACTATCATGTTGAAGGAATACTATGATTTGGTAGAAATACTATGCCTTAGTAGTAATACTATAATATAACAGATATACTGTGATTTTGCAGACATAGTATGTTTTTGCACAAATACTACGACTTTGCTCAAATACTATGAAATTGCAGTAAACACGATGATTTTGAAGGAATACTATGATGTGGTAGAAATACTATGCCTTAGTAGTAATACTATAACATAACAGGTATACTGATTTTGCAGACACAGTATGTTTTTGCACAAATACTATGATTTTGCTCAAATACTATGAAACTGCAGTAATACTATCATGTTGAAGGAATACTATGATTTGGTAGAAATACTATGCCTTAGTAGTAATACTATAATATAACAGATATACTGTGATTTTGCAGACATAGTATGTTTTTGCACAAATACTACGATTTTGCTCAAATACTATGAAATTGCAGTAATACTATGATTTTGAAGGAATACTATGATGTGGTAGAAATACTATGTCTTAGTAGTAATACTATAACATAACAGTTATACTGATTTTGGAGACACAGTACGTTTTTTTCACAAATACTACGATTTTGCTCAAATACTATGAAACCCAGTAATACTATCATGTTGAAGGAATACTATGATTTGGTAGAAATACTATGCCTTAGTAGTAATACTATAATATAACAGATATACTGTGATTTTGCAGACATAGTATGTTTTTGCACAAATACTACAACTTCGCTCAAATACTATGAAATTGCAGTAATCCTATGATTTTGAAGGAATACTATGATGTGGTAGAAATACTATGCCTTAGTAGTAATACTATAACATAACAGTTATACTGATTTTGCAGACATAGTATGTTTTTGCACAAATACTACGATTTTGCTCAAATACTATGAAATTGCAGTAATACTATGATTTTGAAGGAATACTATGATGTGGTAGAAATACTATGCCTTAGTAGTAATACTATAATATAACAGATATACTGTGATTTTTCAGACATAGTATGTTTTTGCACAAATACTACGACTTTGCTCAAATACTATGAAATTGCAGTAATACTATGATTTTGAAGGAATACTATGATGTGGTAGAAATACTATGCCTTAGTAGTAATACTATAACATAACAGTTATACTGATTTTGCAGACACAGTATGTTTTTGCAGAAATACTACGATTTTGCTCAAATACTATGAAACTACAGTAACACTATCATGTTGAAGGAATACTATGATTTGGTAGAAATACTATGCCTTATTAGTAATACTATAATATAAGAGATATACTGTGATTTTGCAGACATAGTATGTTTTGCACAAATACTACGACTTTGCTCAAATACTATGAAATTGCAGTAATACTATGATTTTGAAGGAATACTATGATGTGGTAGAAATACTATGCCTTAGTAGTAATATTATAACATAACAGTTATACTGATTTTGCAGACACAGTATGTTTTTGCACAAATACTACGATTTTGCTCAAATACTATGAAACTGCAGTAATACTATCATGTTGAAGGAATACTATGAGTTGGCAGAAATACTATGCCTTAGTAGTAATACTATAATATAACAGATATACTGTGATTTTGCAGACATAGTATGTTTTTGCACAAATACTACGACTTTGCTCAAATACTATGAAATTGCAGTAATACTATGATTTTGAAGGAATACTATGATGTGGTAGAAATACTATGCCTTAGTAGTAATACTATAACATAACAGTTATACTGATTTTGCAGACACAGTATGTTTTTGCACAAATACTACGATTTTGCTCAAATACTATGAAACTACAGTAACACTATCATGTTGAAGGAATACTATGATTTGGTAGAAATACTATGCCTTAGTAGTAATACTATAATATAACAGATATACTGTGATTTTGCAGACATAGTATGTTTTTGCACAAATACTACGACTTTGCTCAAATACTATGAAATTGCAGTAATGTCTGATGATTTTGAAGGAATACTATGATGTGGTAGAAATACTATGCCTTAGTAGTAATACTATAACATAACAGGTATACTGATTTTGCAGACACAGTATGTTTTTTTGCACAAATACTATGATTTTGCTCAAATACTATGAAACTGCAGTAATACTATCATGTTGAAGGAATACTATGATTTGGTAGAAATACTATGCCTTAGTAGTAATACTATAATATAACAGATATACTGTGATTTTGCAGACATAGTATGTTTTTGCACAAATACTACGATTTTGCTCAAATACTATGAAATTGCAGTAATACTATGATTTTGAAGGAATACTATGATGTGGTAGAAATACTATGCCTTAGTAGTAATACTATAACATAACAGTTATACTGATTTTGCAGACATAGTATGTTTTTGCACAAATACTACGACTTTGCTCAAATACTATGAAATTGCAGTAATACTATGATTTTGAAGGAATACTATGATGTGGTAGAAATACTATGTCTTAGTAGTAATACTATAACATAACAGTTATACTGATTTTGGAGACACAGTATGTTTTTTCACAAATACTACGATTTTGCTCAAATACTATGAAACTCCAGTAATACTATCATGTTGAAGGAATACTATGATTTGGTAGAAATACTATGCCTTAGTAGTAATACTATAATATAACAGATATACTGTGATTTTGCAGACATAGTATGTTTTGCACAAATACTACAACCGCTCAAATACTATGAAATTGCAGTAATCCTATGATTTTGAAGGAATACTATGATGTGGTAGAAATACTATGCCTTAGTACTAATACTATAACATAACAGTTATACTGATTTTGCAGACATAGTATGTTTTTGCACAAATACTACGATTTTGCTCAAATACTATGAAATTGCAGTAATACTATGATTTTGAAGGAATACTATGATGTGGTAGAAATACTATGCCTTAGTAGTAATACTATAACATAACAGTTATACTGATTTTGCAGACACAGTATGTTTTTGCACAAATACTACGACTTTGCTCAAATACTATGAAATTGCAGTAATACTATGATTTTGAAGGAATACTATGATGTGGTAGAAATACTATGCCTTAGTAGTAATACTATAACATAACAGTTATACTGATTTTGCAGACACAGTATGTTTTTTCACAAATACTACGATTTTGCTCAAATACTATGAAACTGCAGTAATACTATCATGTTGAAGGAATACTATGAGTTGGTAGAAATACTATGCCTTAGTAGTAATACTATAATATAACAGATATACTGTGATTTTTCAGACATAGTATGTTTTTGCACAAATACTACGACTTTGCTCAAATACTATGAAATTGCAGTAATACTATGATTTTGAAGGAATACTATGATGTGGTAGAAATACTATGCCTTAGTAGTAATACTATAACATAACAGTTATACTGATTTTGCAGACACAGTATGTTTTTGCAGAAATACTACGATTTTGCTCAAATACTATGAAACTACAGTAACACTATCATGTTGAAGGAATACTATGATTTGGTAGAAATACTATGCCTTATTAGTAATACTATAATATAACAGATATACTGTGATTTTGCAGACATAGTATGTTTTGCACAAATACTACGACTTTGCTCAAATACTATGAAATTGCAGTAATACTATGATTTTGAAGGAATACTATGATGTGGTAGAAATACTATGCCTTAGTAGTAATATTATAACATAACAGTTATACTGATTTTGCAGACACAGTATGTTTTTTGCACAAATACTACGATTTTGCTCAAATACTATGAAACTGCAGTAATACTATCATGTTGAAGGAATACTATGAGTTGGCAGAAATACTATGCCTTAGTAGTAATACTATAATATAACAGATATACTGTGATTTTGCAGACATAGTATGTTTTTGCACAAATACTACGACTTTGCTCAAATACTATGAAATTGCAGTAATACTATGATTTTGAAGGAATACTATGATGTGGTAGAAATACTATGCCTTAGTAGTAATACTATAACATAACAGTTATACTGATTTTGCAGACACAGTATGTTTTTGCACAAATACTACGATTTTGCTCAAATACTATGAAACTACAGTAACACTATCATGTTGAAGGAATACTATGATTTGGTAGAAATACTATGCCTTAGTAGTAATACTATAATATAACAGATATACTGTGATTTTGCAGACATAGTATGTTTTTGCACAAATACTACGATTTTGCTCAAATACTATGAAATTGCAGTAATACTATGATTTTGAAGGAATACTATGATGTGGTAGAAATACTATGCCTTAGTAGTAATACTATAACATAACAGTTATACTGATTTTGCAGACACAGTATGTTTTTGCACAAATACTACGATTTTGCTCAAATACTATGAAACTACAGTAACACTATCATGTTGAAGGAATACTATGATTTGGTAGAAATACTATGCCTTAGTAGTAATACTATAACATAACAGATATACTGTGATTTTGCAGACATAGTATGTTTTTTCACAAATACTACGATTTCGCTCAAATACTATGAAATTGCAGTAATACTATGATTTTGAAGAAATGCTATGATTTGGTAGAAATGCTATGGCTTAGTAGTAATACTATAACATAACAGAAATTTTAATTGGGCACAAATACTCTAATTTGGCACAAATACCATGATTTGGCAAAAATATACCATGATTTAGCAGAAATACTAAGATGTAGTAGAAGTACTTTGATTTAACAGAAATACTATTATGGAGGAGTAATACTCTAACATGGGAGAAATATTGATACAGACACACAAACATACACATACACAGAGCCTAAAGGGAACAGTGGCTGTTAAGAGTCTGGGCTTGGTATATCTAGGTCAGTTAAATTAGCTGCACCTGCTGTAATCAGCCCTTACACACACACAGACACAGAGAGTGGTATAAGTTTTCTGCAGTGTATTTCTCACATTCACATTCAGGATTCCCTTGAACCTCCTGGTCTCAAGGCAGCTACTCATCTCACTGAGCCAAACTCATTCTCACAAAAAGAGGTAGATAGACTGACAATTGTGCTGAAATTATCAGAAGCTGCTGAGAACTGTGCTGATAAGAGGCAAAAAGGATGAAAATTTTGCAGAAAAGAGGTGAATCAGCAGAATTTCTGCAGAAAAGAGGCAAAGAAGCAGAACGTTGCGCTGAAAAGAGGTGAATCAGCAGAGTTTCTGCTGAAAAGAGTTTTTTTTTTCTGAAAACCGCCAAAAAACCTGGAATTTGTGCTGAAAAGGGGTGAAAAAAAAGAAAATCTTGCTGAAAAGGGGTGAAGAAGCTAAAGTATACCAAATCAAAGTATTTGTGCCAAAACATGGTATTTCTGCCATATTGTGGTATTTGCACCACAAAAGTTACTACATTACAACATGAATACGGATTAAAGATGAAAGAAACTGGCAACAAATTCCTCCACTACAAACCAGTCTGATACCACTTCTTTGCAGTGTTCACGTTTACTAAGGCACTACCCAAAAGGCGCCACAAGAGGGCACTCCAACACAAGAGATGACCTATGTACACTGATGCACTTAGTAACAGCCAGCCTCCTACTTAGCCACTACGTAATACAGCGATATAACAGTGTACAAATTCACATAAATTTGCAGGGGGAACAAACAAAGCAGGAACAAGCCCAAAACAATCAAATAACTGTGCTGCCATAGCTATCGCTAACTAGCACATACGCTAAAGGTAACTAAAACCAATACACGCAAGTAGCAGGGTAAACATCTTAAGCATGGAACATTAACTCACGTTTATGTGACACACACCATCCCCAACAAATACAGGATGGGCTATTTGCTCCCCTTCCCAGCAGCTCTCTCCTCAATCGTTAGCCCAGGAACGAAGGAAGACCATCTAGCTCAGAAGTCCCATGAATCCCCTCACTGCTCAGAGGCTGCTGGGTAATGTAGCTCACACTAACACAGGTTTTTCTACAAGCACAAATACTATAACATAGCAGAAATACTGTGATTTTGTTGAAATACTATGGTTTAGGACAAATACTATGATTTGGCAGAAATACTATGTTTTAGGACATATACTATGATTTGGCTCAAATACTATGATATAGCAGCAATACTATGTTTTGGTACAAATGCTGTGCTTAGGCACAAATATTATGATTTGGCAGACACTATGATTTAGCAGAGATAATATGATTTGGCAGAAATACTAAACTTTGGTACAAATACTATAATTGAGTGCAAGTACTTTAAGATAACAGAAATTTATGATTTAGCAGAAATACAATGTTTTTGCAGAAACACTGTAATTTCACTCAAATACTTTGAAATACCCGTAATACTATGATTTGGCAGAACATAACAGAAATTCTACGACTTAGTAGTAATACTATAACATAACAGAAATATTAACTGGGCCCAAATACTATAATTTGGCACAAGTACCATGTTTTGGCAAAATCCCATAATTTGGCACAAATACTATGATTTGGCAGACACTATGATTTAGCAGAGATAATATGATTTGGCAGAAATACTAAACTTTGGCACAAATACTATAATTGAGTACTTTAAGATGAGAGAAATACTATGATTTTGCAGAAATACAATGTCTTTGCAGAAACACTGTAATTTCACTCAAATAATATGAAATAGCAGTAATACTATGATTTGGCAGAAATACTATGTTTCAGTACAAATACTATGACAAAGCAGAAATACTATGACTTAGAAGTAATAATATAACAAAAGGGATTCCTCAAAATACTATGAAATTGCAGTAATTCTATGATTTGGCAGAAATACTGTACTGTACAAATACAATGCTTTGGTACAAATACTATATTTTGATTTGAATACTATGATTTGGCACGAGTAGTATGATTTAGTACAAATACTACGAATTGGCAGAAATACTGTGACTTAGTAGTAATACTATAACATAACAGATATACTATGATTTTGCAGACAGTCTATGTTTTTGCACAACTAGCACAATATGGCAGAAATACTATGATTTGGCACAAGTACTATGATTTAGTACAAATACTCTTATTGGCACAAATACTATGTTTCAGTACAAATACTACAATTTGGCAATAATACTGGGTTTTAGCACAACTACTGAGATTTGGGTGAAATACTATGATTTAGAAGAAATACTATGACTTCAGTACAAATACAATGTTTTGGTTCAAATAATATGATTTGCAAAAAATACTATGATTTGGCACAAGTACCACGATTTAGTACAAATACTACAATTTCGCTCAAATACTATGGAATTGCAGTGATACTATGATTTTGAAGGAATACTATGATTTGGTAGAAATACTATGCCTTAGTAGTAATACTATAACATAACAGATATACTATGATTTTGCAGAAATTCTATGTTTTTGCACAAATACTACAATTTGGCAGAAATACTATGTTTGGGCAGTAATACTATGATTTGCTATAAATACTATGATTTGGCACATATACCATAATCAGCAGATATACTATAACATAACAGAAATTCTATGACTTAGTAGTAACACTAATATAACAGAAATTTTAACTGGCCACAAATAACATGATTTGGCACAAATACCATGATTTGGCAAAAAGATACCATGATTTGGCACAAATACGATCATATTGCAGAAATACTATGATTGGGTACAAATACTATGATTTGGCACAAGTACTATGAATAAGTACAAATACTATGATTTGGCAGAAATACTATGATTTAGCAGAAATACTATGTTTTAACATAAATAATATCTTTTCACAGAAATTTCTGCTAAAGGTACTATTTCTGCTTTTTAGCAGAAATACTGTAATTTTGCATAAATACTATGATTTGGGATAAATACTATGATTTGGCAGATATACTATATTCAGCACATAAACTATAACATAACAGACATTCCTGCACTTAGTAGTAATCTCATAACATAAAATTAATATTATGGTTCTGCCCCAAACCATGATTTGGCACAAATACCATGATTTTTCAAAAATACTATGATTTAGCAGAAATACTATGATTGAGCAGAAGTACTAAGATGTAGTAGAAGTACTTTGATTTAGCACAAATACTATTATGGAGGAGTAATACTTTAACATGGGAGAAATATTGATATACACACACACATACACATAGAGCAAAGTGTACAGGGGCTGTTAAGAGTCTGGGCTTGGTATATCTAGGTCAGCTAAATTGGCTGCACCTGCTGTAATCAGCACTTACACACAGACACAGAGACAGCTATGAGTTTTCTGCAGTGTATTTCTCACATTCAGGATTCCCTCGAACAAATGGCCATAATTTCCTAACCGTGAGGGGCTAGAACGCTCATTCTGACAACCGATTTGTTCAGAAGAGATGGGGAAAACTTCAGGCCTTCATAATTCAGAGATAAAATATAAATTATTGAAGATATATGACTTGTAATACACTGTAACTGAGAAGAGGCGAAGCAAAACTGCCTTGACTTGCCCTCAAACAACGTTTTGTAACTCTAAATCTATATGGAGCATCAAAATCATTCTTTCACCGTAGAAGAAAAAGCAGGCTTTGGTGAACAGTCATGGAAATTTTCAGGTCTCTGTTGAAATCAATCAAAAGATATGACGAGAGAAAAAAGTGCCTCATTTCCAGAGTTTGAAATCTGAAGAAATCTGAGCGAGGGAAAAATTTCCTACCCTCAAACAAGTGTAATTCATGGCCAAACGGTAATAGGTGAGGAAAAAATTCTTGAATTGTGAGCATCAGGGATGTCTGAAGATATATTGGCACAAGCGTCATGTCTCAACTTTGTTTCGTTAAGGAGATATGACGATTTGAAAATGCCTCTCATTAGAGAATTCCAGCGCTGATTTTGAAGAAACTCTCCATTGAGTTTCTATGGAGAGTTTTGAGACTTTATGTTACTCTGAGGAGATTTAAAAAAAAATCTATAAGTCCCACAACAATGATGGTGACATTTTCTGAAAGCCAGCAAAATACCTACGTTTTGATGTATAATTTGTGGGGTTGAGTGGAAATTGAGCGAGTAGCAAGAAGTTGTTCAGACATGAAGAGAAAATTCAGAAAGGACGAGTGCACACTCTGAGTTAATTGCATAGCAACCATAGCAACGCATGTATTTTCTGAAAAATCACAATTTTGCAACTGAAAACTTAAAGAGGTATAAAATTAAAATGGTAGAAGATCTGAAAAAGCTGAATCATTCAGGAATAGCCCAATAGTCTGAGAACATTTTAAAGTTTGAATGGAGTTTCTAGGTGAAAGTATGACAAAGTAGTTAAGTTTCAAAAACAAGCAAGTTTTAGCAGAATTGTGGAAGTTTTCCATTCATTTCAATGGGACAAATTAAAGGAAAAAAGTGTAATATTTTAAAAAGTATAAGAGTAATAAACACCAAAAGTCATAGCAAACATTAGCAGAAAGAGCAGAACAGTATAGAGTTTGAACGGAGAAAATCGGCTGAAAACTGAGGCAGTAGATAGACGGCAAAAAACGTACGGAAGCAACTTGAAGAATAACTAGAAAATTTGCATTTCCTGCGAAAATGCTGTGTGGATGCCTTAACGCTGAAGTTGCCTGCTGAAAATGACTGAAAAAGATGAAAAGCTGCAAAAATTGTATGGCGGTAAAGAAACTGAAAAATTATGCTGAAAACAAGTGAAAAAACAGAAACTTTTGCTGAAAAGAGGTGAAAAGGCAAAGATTCTTCTTCAAAGAGGTACAGAAGTTCAAATTTCTACTGAAAAGAGGTGAAATGGTTTCCTCTGAAATGAGCAGAAGATACTGAGATTTGTATTGATAAGAGGTGAAAGGCTGAAAATTCTGCTTAAAATAGGTGAATCAGCAGAATTTCTACTGAAAAGAGGTAAAGAAGTAGAACGTTGCACTGAAAACAGGTGAATCAGCAGAATGTCTGCTAAAAAGAGATTTCTGTTGAAAACACCTGAAAAAGCTGGGATTTGTGCTGAAAAGGGGTGAAAACACTCACAATTCTGCTGAAACGGGTGAAGAAGAGGTGTTGGGCTGTTGAGAAGAGTTAAATAAGTTGAACTGATATGTTTGAGTACAAATACTATGATTTGGCAATAATACTGCGTTTAGCACAACTCCTGAGATTTGATTGAAATACTATGATTTAGAAGAAATATTATGACTTTGTACAAATACAATGTTTTGGCACAAATACTATGATTTGGCACAAATACTATTATTTACCAAGTACAAGGTTTCTGCAAAAATACTATGATTTTGCAGAAATACTATGCATTAGTAGTAATACTATAACATCACAGATATATGATGATTTTGCAGACATTCTGGTTTTACACAAATACTATAATGTGGCAGTATACTATGTTTTAGCACAAATACTATGATTTGCTATAAATACTATGATTTGGCACATGTACTATATTCAGCAGATATACTATAACAAAACAGAAAGTCTATGACTTAGTAGTAATGCTATAACATAATAGATATACTATGATTTTGCAGACAGTCTATTTTTTTGCACAACTAGCACAATATGGCAGAAATACTATGATTTGGCACAAGTACTATGATTTAGTACAAATACGATGATTTGGCAATAATACTGGGTTTTAGCACAACTACTGAGATTTGGGTGAAATACAATGATTTAGAAGAAATACTATGACTTCGTACAAATACAATGTTTTGGTTGAAATAATATGATTTGCAAAAAATTCTACGATTTCGCTCAAATACTATGAAATTGCAGTAATACTATGATTTTGAAGGAATTCTATGATTTGTTAGAAATACTATGCATTAGTAGTAATACTATAACATAACAGATATATGATGATTTTGCAGACATTCTGGTTTTACACAAATACTATAATGTGGCAGTATACTATGTGTTAGCACAAATAATATGATTTGCTATAAATACTATGATTTGGCACATATACTATATTCAGCAGAGATACTATAACAAAACAGAAAGTCTACGACTTAGTAGTAATACTATAACATAATAGATATAGAGCCACACTGCGCAGAGTCAACGCGAGGAAAGCAGCTGGTCCTGACGGTGTAGCCGGTAGAGTGCTTAAAGCATGTGCAGACCAACTAGCAGAGGTTTTCACCACCATCTTCAACCTCTCACTGCTACAGTCTGTAGTACCATCCTGCCTTAAGTCAGCCACCATCGTTCCAGTGCCCAAGAAGAACACGGTGAGCTGCTTGAATGACTATCGTCCAGTTGCTTTAACACCCATAATTGCCAAATGTTTCGAACAGCTCATCATGTCACACATTAAAGCTGCCATCCCTGCAAACCTCGATCCACACCAGTTTGCATACAGGGCAAACAGGTCGACAGAGGACGCCATAATAACAGCTCTTCACACAGCCCTCACACACCTGGACTGTAGTAACACCTATGTGAGAATGCTGTTTGTGGACTTCAGCTCTGCCTTCAATACAGTTCAACCCCACAAACTGGTTAATAAACTAAGCAACTTAGGACTCAGCAGCTCACTGTGCAGCTGGATACTGGACTTCCTGAGCAACAGACCCCAGAACGTCAGAATGGGAGAGCACACCTCCTCCACCCTCATTCTGAATGTGGGTGTCCCACAGGGTGTGTCCTCAGTCCCTCCTATACTCACTTTTCACCCATGACTGTTCAACTATCCACACCAGTAACACCATTATAAAATTTGCTGATGACACCACTGTCATAGGACTGATCGACAACAACAATGATTCAGCCTACAGAGAGGAGGTTCAGCATCTGAAGCAATGGTGTGACGACAACAACCTGCATCTGAACACAGCCAAGACCAAGGAGATGGTAATCGACTTCAGAAGAACAAAGCGATCTGAGCACTCTGCCCTCTACATTGGTGGGGAGGAGGTAGAAAGGGTAGAAAGCTTCAAGTTTCTCGGAGTCCACATCTCGGCCGACCTTACCTGGTCCACAAACATCTCCCACCAGGTAGGGAAAGCACAACAAAGGCTGTACTTCCTCAGGAAACTACGTCAGGCTCAATTACCCCAAAGACTGCTAGTAAACTTCTACCGCTCCACCATTGAGAGCATTCTGACTTACTGCTGCACACTCTGGTTCAACTGCTGCACTGCGGAGGACAAGAGGAAACTGCAGCGGGTGGTGAGGGCAGCAGAGCGGGCAATCGGCACTTCACTAACTCCCCTCAGAGACATCTATACTGGCAGACTTCAGCAGAAAGCCAGCATCATCATTAAAGACCCCTCGCACCCTGGACACTCACTTTTTTCCCCCCTTCCCTCTGGTAAACGCTACAGGTCCATCAGGTCGAAGACAAACAGACTCAACAGAAGTTTTTACCCACAGGCTGTCAAACATGCCCTACCTCCACCCTGATTGGAGGATAACTGCACTGCCAACACTCATGGACATTACACCTTATTTATAAATCGTATTTCTGTTTATACTTCAATGCAAACAACACCCTTACCACTTTAAACTTTATTTATTATAACATTATTTAGTATAGTTCCAACAGCACCCCCCACCCCCACCCCCACTCAATGTGCAATATCATCCCCCCGCCACACACTCAATGTGCAATATCACTGATCACACTGCACCTCTCAATGCACCTGCTAGTTAGATGGCATGTATGTGTATGTATATAGATGTAAGCGTGTATGTGGAAATATGTGTGTGTATGCATGTACGGATGCAAATATGTATATATAAATATATGTATGTATGTGCGTGTATGTTTGCAGGTGTATTTATAACTTGTACATATCTTTCTTGTGTAAATGTAAATTTGTCATTGTGTAAATACTTACACTATTGTGTACTCCACACACATGGAGAGATGCCAAACTGCCTTTCACTGTTCTTGTAACAGTGACAATAAAAAGCTATTCTATTCTATTCTATTCTATATACTATGATTTTGCAGACAGTCTATGTTTTTGCACAACTAGCACAATGTGGCTGAAATACTGTGATTTGGCACAACTACTATGATTTAATACAAATACTCTTATTGGCAGAAATACTATGCCTTAGTAGTAATACTATAACATAACAGATATACTGTGATTTTGCAGACATAGTATATTTTTTCACAAATACTACGATTTCGCTCAAATACTATGAAATTGCAGTAATACTATGATTTTGAAGAAATGCTATGATTTGGTAGAAATGCTATGGCGTAGTAGTAATACTATAACATAACAGAAATTTTAATTGGACACAAATACTCTAATTTGGCACAAATACCATGATTTGGCAAAAATATACCATGATTTGGCACAAATACGATGATATGGCAGAAATACTATGATTGGGTACAAATACTATGAATAGGCACAAATACTATGATTTAGCAGAAATACTATGTTTTAACATAACTAATATCTTTTGACAGAAATTTCTGCTAAAAGGTACTAGTTCTGCTTTTTAGCAGAAATACTGTAAAATACTGTAAAAACTATGATTTGGCACGAGTAGTATGATTTAGTACAAATACTACGAATTGGCAGAAATACTGTGACTCAGTAGTAATACTATAACATAACAGATATACTATGATTTTGCAGACAGTCTATGTTTTTGCACAACTAGCACAATATGGCAGAAATACTATGATTTGGCACAAGTACTATGATTTAGTACAAATACTCTTATTGGCACAAATACTATGTTTCAGTACAAATACTACGATTTGGCAATAATACTGGGTTTTAGCACAACTACTGAGATTTGGGTGAAATACTATGATTTAGAAGAAATACTATGACTTCTCATTACAAATACAATGTTTTGGTTCAAATAATATGATTTGCAAAAAATACTATGATTTGGTACAAGTACCATGATTTAGTACAAATACTACAATTTCGCTCAAATACTATGAAATTGCAGTGATACTATGATTTTGAAGGAATACTATGATTTGGTAGAAATACTATGCCTTAGTAGTAATACTATAACATAGCAGATATAATGTGATTTTGCAGACATAGTATGTTTTTGCACAAATACTATGATTTCGCTCAAATACTATGGAATTGCAGTAATAATATGATTTGGAATACTATGATTTGGTATACTATGATTTTGCAGAAATTCTATGTTTTTGCACAAATACTACAACAACTACTACTACAAATACTACAAGAAATACTATGTTTGGGCAGTAATACTATTATTTGCTATAAATACTATTATTTGGCACATATACTATAATCAGCAGATATACTATAACATAACAGAAATTCTACGACTTAGTAGTAACACTATAATATAACAGAAATTTTAACTGGGCACAAATACCATGATTTGGCAAAAAGATACCATGATTTGCCACAAATACGATCATATTGCAGAAATACTATGATTGGGTACAAATACTATGATTTGGCACAAGTACTATGAATAAGTACAAATACTATGATTTGGCAGAAATACTATGATTTAGCAGAAATACTATGTTTTAACATAAATAATATCTTTTCACAGAAATTTCTGCTAAAGGTACTATTTCTGCTTTTAGCAGAAATACTGTAATTTGGCATAAATACTATGATTTGGGATAAATACTATGATTTGGCAGATATACTATATTCAGCACATAAACTATAACATAACAGACATTCCTCCACTTAGTAGTAATCTCATAACATAAAATAAATATTATGGTTCTGCCCTAAAACCATGATTTGGCACAAATACCATGATTTTTCAAAAATACTATGATTTAGCAGAAATACTATGATTGAGCAGAAGTACTAAGATGTAGTAGAAGTACTTTGATTTAGCACAAATACTATTATGGAGGAGTAATATGTAACATGGGAGAAATATTGATACAGACACACAAACATACACATACACAGAGCCTAAAGCGAGCAGTGGCTGTTTAGAGTCTGGGCTTGGTATATCTAGGTCAGCTAAATTAGCTGCACCTGCTGTAATCAGCACTTGCACACACAGACACAGAGAGAGGTATGAGTTTTCTGCAGTGTATTTCTCACATTCAGGATTCCCCTCGAACAAATGGCCATAATTTCCTAACCGTAGGGGCTAGAACGCTCATTCTGACACCGTTTTGTTCAGAAGAGATGGGGAAATCTCCAGGTCTGCATAATTCAGAGATAAAATATAAATTATTAAAGCTATATGACTTGTAACACACTGCAACTAAGAAGAAGCGAAGCAAAACTGCCTTGACTTGCCCTCAAACAACGTTGTGTAACTCTAGATCTCTATGGAGCCTCAAAATCATTCTTTCACCGTAAGAAACAGCAGGCTTTGGTGAACAGTCATGGAAATTTTCAGGGCTCTGTTGAAATCAATGAAAAAGATATGACGAGAGAAAAAGGTGCCTCATTTCCACAGTTTGAAATCTGAAGAGATCTGAGCGAGAGACAAATTTCCTATCCTCAAACAAATGTAATTCATGGCCAAACGGTAATAGGTGAGGAAAATACTCTTGAATTGTGAGCATCAGGAGAGTCTGAAGATATATTGGCACAAGCGTCATGTCTCAGCTTTGTTTCGTTAAGGAGATATGACGATTTGAAAATGCCTCTCATTAGAAAAATTCAGCGGTGATTTTGAACAAGCTCTCCATTGACTTTCTATGGAGAGTTTTCAGACCTTGTGTTGCTCTGAGGAGATTTGCAAAAATCTGTAAATCCCACAAGAATGATAGTGACGTTTTCTGAAAGCCAGCAAAAATACCTACGTTTTGATGTATAATTTGTGGGGTTGAGTGGAAATTGAGCGAGTAGCAAGAAGTTGTTCAGACATGAAGAGAAAATTCGAACAGACCAGCCCTCACTCTGAGTTAATTGCATAGCAACCATAGCAACGCATGTATTTTCTGAAAAATCACAATTTTGCAACTGAAAACTTAAAGATGCATAAAATTAAAACGGTAGAAGATCTGAAACAGCTGAATCACACAGGAATAGCCCAATAATCTGAGAACATTTTAAAGTTTGAATGGAGTTTCTAGGTGAAAGTATGACAAAGTAGTTAAGTTTCAAAAACAACCAAGTTTTAGCAGAATTGTGGAAGTTTTCCATTCATTTCAATGGGACAAATTAAAGGAAAAAAGTGTAATATTTTAAAAAGTATAACAGTAATAAACACCAAAAGTCATAGCACCCATCTCCAGAAAGAGCAGAACAGTATAGAGTTTGAACGGAGAAAATCGGCTGAAAACTGAGGGAGTAGATAAAGTCCAAAAAACGTACGGAAGCAACTTGAAAAAGAAAAATAAAGAATAAAGAGAAACAGGAACTCAATAGTGTGGAAGCCCTTTTAGGGCATCCACACAATAAAGAATAAAGAGAAACAGGAACTCAATAGTGTGGAAGCCCTTTTAGGGCATCCACACAATAATAATAATAATAAGAATAATAAATCCGACGAATAGTAATATGTGTGCCTCTTGGCATAGGCACACATAATAATAACTAGAAAGCGAAAATTTCAGAAGAAATTTTATGTGTGCCTATGCCGCTGCTAATCACTGTAGTTTGCCATTCATACGGCTACAGAGAGCAAAACTCAGAAGAGCAGCCATTCTCCACCATGAACTATGGTAAAAACAAACACCGCTCACGCTTCACAGATGACAGCTTACAGTTTTGTGTAAAGATGAAGTTACTTTGTACAGCGCCGATTTGCAGACGCTGTGCACACAGGTTCATGAGCAGAAGTCCCATTGTACCACGGCAGACCCGACAATGTTTGCATGAACACACTTTGAAGCATTACATTATAGACCACTTTTCACACATGCATTCACTTTTTTTTTTTTGTTATTTTTACACAGTGTTCTGAATTATGAACAATGGTCTACAGCCAATCCTGTGTATTATTATACAAACTTTGGTTGTGAGATTCAGATAACTATTTAATAAAAGCTAAATATTTTATATGAGAGTAAGAAAGAAAAGTATATCTTTGTGTCCACCTTTCTCTGTTAATGCCCTAGCTCCCCCCTAAAAGCTTTGCTAGATCCGCCCCTGCACAGTTACCAGCTGTCAGCTACACACAAAAAGGAGCTTGGTCTTTGTCTCTCAGAAACAACTCATAACTTCCTTCAACTCATTCATGTCACCTAAAGTGTAAACCTGTTTCTCCATCACCAGTTCAGCTCTGATGATTCAGTAAGGACATCTCCTGATTTCATCTTCATGCTCCAGCAAACATCAGCTGATACTAGAAATTAAAATCAAAAGAATTCTAACAACAGCTGATCAAGCTTAAACGTGCTGCTGTTGTTTAGCGCGATAAATAAGAGCGAACAGCCGATCATTGATCAGTTTCATGATTGACGTTTCAACACGCGAGAGAATGACAGGGGAGGCTTCGTAACGACAGAATAAATCATAATGTTTTCTCTGAATGTGGGACGATTCCGTTTTGTACGGCACGGCAACTCTATGAACTAACCCTAATGAATAAAATAAAGTCCAACGTCAGTAACTTAGTACGCACACAGCTGTATATAAACTCCCGTGGCATTACGATTGTAAAGGTCAACGAAAATAAATTACACCTAAACTCGGTTTATATCTGACCCAAATAGAGAGCGACCGGTGCTGACACGAGTTTCACCCGCCTCAATATAAGCCAAGCCTGGGTGCTTTTTCACGAAGGGTTGCTAGCGGCGTGAGCTAACTATGCTAGCGGCGCTAGCTAGCTAGCCGCTATCAGCAACACATAGGAGAACTGCTGCTAAACAAACTACACCTAAACTCGGTTTATATCTGACCCAAATAGAGAGCGACGGGTGCTGACACGAGTTTCACCCGCCTCAATATAAGCCAAGCCTGGGTGCTTTTTCACGAAGGGTTGCTAGCGGCGCGAGCTAACTATGCTAGCGGTGCTAGCTAGCTAGCCGGCTATCAGCAACACATAAGAGAACTGCTGCTAAATAAACTACACCTAAACTCGGTTTATATCTGACCCAAATAGAGTGCAGGTCATAACTTCTTACCTGAAATTCAGTTCACCTCACGCTCCTGCCTTAGCTTTCCCTGATCCACGATTGACCTCCGCGTTAGCAAACAGCGGTCGATCCGCGGTAACCTCACCGCCTTGTATGTCTCGTTCGCGGCATGTCCTTTCTGTCACACACCGGTGGATAGCTGCCCTCTGTTGTAGCTCCACCACCAAACAACTCAGTTATTTTTTCCACATCGACCAGCATCATCGGCCCATATAAACGAAAAATAAGTCCACCTAAGACACAGACCCTTGCCGAGCGATCGGGCGATTAAACAAATTTTAGCCACCTCACTATCAGCCAAGCCTGGGTGGTTTTTCACGAAGAAGGCGCTAGCTAGCTAAGCTAGCGGCGCTAGCTAGCTAGCCGGCTATCAGCAACACTTAAGAGAATTGTCGCTAATATGGGATGTCTTGATAAAATGAGCAGATATTTGAAGTTTACACACCTACATTCTCGCCTGAAAATATCTTAAAAGTGTATTTTGTGACCTAGAAACACGAATAAAAGACATATAAAACGAAGTGGTGTCCGCCATTGTTTGGCTCGGTAGAGGCATGCTATGAATTGTGGGATATGTAGTTTTCACCAAGCATGGCACCCTTTAGGCCGTACTACTCCCGGTATACCACCAGAGAGAGCCAACACACCACAAATGAAGTCTGTTTCTATGGTGCCAAAAGCAGAATCTTTCTCAGGAGCCTAGAAATTGGCCTAAATTTGCACTAAAATCTAAATATTTCAAAAACTATAAAAGTTATAAACACCAAAAGTCACACCATACTAGCCCAGCTCCAGCCGCACAAAATGATGTAACATATGTACCCCTATTGTCAAAACTGTTTGGCAGAGGAGCGCGGGAAAATTTTCACTAAAATATTAATATTTAAAAACTATAATATTCATAAACACCAAAAGTCATAGCACACCATTCCAGATCCAGCCGCACAAAATGAGGTAACATATATGAAGCTTGTCTCAAAACTGCGGGTCGAGATACACTGCAAAATTTCAGGCGGAAAAAGGAAAATAATAACTAGAAAGCGAAAATTTCAGAAGAAATTTTATGTGTGCCTATGCCGCTGCTAATCAGTGTAGTTTGCCATTCATACGGCTACAGAGAGCAAAACTCAGCAGAGCAGCCATTCTCCACCATGAATTATGATAAAACAAACACCGCTCGCGCCTCACAGATGACAGCTTACAGTTTTGGGTAAAGATGAGGTGACTTCAGTACAGCCCGATTTGCAGGCGCTGTGCACAGAGGTTCATGAGCAGAAGTCCCATTGTATCACGGCAGACCCCGACAATGTTTGCATGAACATGCTTTGAAGCATTACGTTATGGACCACTTTTCACACATGGTTGGTGTACCCACACAGGCAGCCGTAGCTTTTCAACTCATAGCCCAACACACACCCAAAACAGCCAAGAGAGCACAGACTTTACACCCGTGGGTCCACCTCCCTGCAGCGGCACTGCAGACCACGCCCGACACACATCAAACACATAAAATAAATATGTATGCACTTTCGCATTCACTTTTGTTTTTGTTATTTTACATAGTGTTCTGAATGATGAACAATGGTCTACAGCCAATCTTGTGTATTATTATACAAACTTTGGTTGTAAGATTCAGATAACTATTTAATAAAAGCTAAATATTTTATACAGGAGTGCAGAATTATTAGGCAAATGAGTATTTTGTCCACATCATCCTCTTCATGCATGTTGTCTTACTCCAAGCTGTATAGGCTCGAAAGCCTACTACCAATTAAGCATATTAGGTGATGTGCATCTCTGTAATGAGAAGGGGTATGGTCTAATGACATCAACACCCTATATCAGGTGTGCATAATTATTAGGCAACTTCCTTTCCTTTGGCAAAATGGGTCAAAAGAAGGACTTGACAGGCTCAGGAAAGTCAAAAATAGTGAGATATCTTGCAGAGGCATGCAGCAGTCTTAAAATTGCAAAGCTTCTGAAGCGTGATCATCGAACAATCAAGCGTTTCATTCAAAATAGTCAACAGGGTCGCAAGAAGCGTGTGGAAAACCAAGGCGCAAAATAACTGCCCATGAACTGAGAAAAGTCAAGCGTGCAGCTGCCAAGATGCCACTTGCCACCAGTTTGGCCATATTTCAGAGCTGCAACATCACTGGAGTGCCCAAAAGCACAAGGTGTGCAATACTCAGAGACATGGCCAAGGTAAGAAAGGCTGAAAGACGACCACCACTGAACAAGACACACAAGCTGAAACGTCAAGACTGGGCCAAGAAATATCTCAAGACTGATTTTTCTAAGGTTTTATGGACTGATGAAATGAGAGTGAGTCTTGATGGGCCAGATGGATGGGCCCGTGGCTGGATTGGTAAAGGGCAGAGAGCTCCAGTCCCACTCAGACGCCAGCAAGGTGGAGGTGGAGTACTGGTTTGGGCTGGTATCATCAAAGGTGAGCTTGTGGGGCCTTTTCGGGTTGAGGATGGCGTCAAGCTCAACTCCCAGTCCTACTGCAAGTTTCTGGAAGACACCTTCTTCAAGCAGTGGTACAGGAAAAAGTCTGCATCCTTCAAGAAAAACATGATTTTCATGCAGGACAATGCTCCATCACACGCGTCCAAGTACTCCACAGCGTGGCTGGCAAGAAAGGGTTTAAAAGAAGAAAAACTAATGACATGGCCTCCTTGTTCACCTGATCTGAACCCCATTGAGAACCTGTGGTCCATCATCAAATGTGAGATTTACAAGGAGGAAAACAGTACACCTCTCTGAACAGTGTCTGGGAGGCTGTGGTTGCTGCTGCACGCAATGTTGATGGTGAACAGATCAAAACACTGACAGAATCCATGGATGGCAGGCTTTTGAGTGTCCTTGCAAAGAAAGGTGGCTATATTGGTCGCTGATTTGTTTTTGTTTTGTTTTTGAATGTCAGAAATGTATATTTGTGAATGTGGAGATGTTATATTGGTTTCACTGGTAAAAATAAATAATTGAAATGGGTATATATTTGTTTTTGTTAAGTTGCCTAATAATTATGCACAGTAATAGTCACCTGCACACACAGATATCCCCTAAAATAGCTAAAACTAAACACAAACTAAAAACTACTTCGAAAACATTCAGCTTTGATATTAATGTGTTTTTGGGTTCATTGAGAACATGGTTGTTGTTCAATAGTAAAATTATTCCTCAAAATACAACTTGCCTAATAATTCTGCACTCCCTGTATGAGAGTAAGAAAGAAAAGTATATCTTTGTGTCCACCTTTCTCTGTTAATGCCCTACCTGGCCCCCTGGCAAAAGCTTTGCTAGATCCGCCCCTGCACAGTTACCAGGTCATCTCCTGGTTTCGACCAGCCGCTTCTACAGCTGTGGCTCCAGCAAACATCAGCTGATACTAGAAATTAAAATCAAATGAATTCTAACAACAGCTGATCAAGCTTAAACGTGCTGCTGTTGTTTAGCGCGATAAACAAACAAGAGAGAAAAGCCGATCATTGATCAGTTTCATGACTGAAGTTTGAACAGGCGAGAGAATGACAGGGAGGCTGTCATAAACTCCATCGTGCTAGCTACCACGCAGTACGAGTTATTATAACTGATTGTAAAAAGTCAGCACAACAAAATAAACTACACCTAAACTCGGTTTATATCTGACCCAAATAGAGTGCAGGTCATAACTTACCTGAAATTCAGTTCACCTCACGCTCCGACCGGCAGCCGCCTGCTTCTCCTGCCTTCGGTTTCCCTGATCCACGATCTACCACCGGTCGATCGGCGGTCGCATCGCCGCCTTGTTCCCCGCATGTTCTTTCTGACACACACCGGTGGATAGCTGCCCTCGGTTGTAGCTCGCGTCAGCGACTACCAAACAACTCAGTTATTTTTTTCCACATCGACCAGCATCTGGACAATCCACCGCCTTTCACTGTTTGTACCGTTACTAAAAAAACCCTCATCGGCTCATAAAAACGAAAAATAAGTCCAGCTATGACCCTGAGTCAAAAAGACAGCCAGCTCGGGTTAGCTAGCTACCTGTCTAGCTCTTTGCAGGCACCGAAAACATCAGAGCTAATATGGGATGTCTTGGTAACACGAGCAGATATTTGAAGTTTACATCTGGCCAATCCACCACCTTTCACTGTTTATACCGTTACTAAAATGAATAAATAAATAAATCATCGGTCCATATAAACGAAAAATAAGTCCAGCTAAAACACATACTGTCGGCGAGCGACCGGGTGCTGACACGAGTTTCACCCGCGTCAATATAAGCCAAGCCTGGGTGCTTTTTCACGAAGGGTCGCTAGCGGCGCTAGCTAGCCGGCTATCAGCAACACATAAGAGAATTGTCGCTAATATGGGATGTCCTGATAAAACGAGCAGATATTTGAAGTTTACACACCTACATTCTCGCCT
This sequence comes from Oreochromis aureus, assembly GCF_013358895.1. NCBI lineage: Eukaryota > Metazoa > Chordata > Actinopteri > Cichliformes > Cichlidae > Oreochromis > Oreochromis aureus. Next base: position 92,490,426 of record NC_052944.1, on the reverse strand, counting down.
GAAAATATCTTAAAAGTTTATTTTGTGACCTAGAAACACGAAAAAAAGCATTATAGAATCCAAGTGGTGTCCGCCATTGTTTCACTGGCAGAGGCTAGCAGCGCTAGCTAGCTAGCCGGCTATCAACAACACGTAAGAGAATATGGGATGTCTTGATAAAACGAGCAGATATTTGAAGTTTACACACCTACATTCTCGCCTGAAAATGTCGTAAAAGATTATTTTGTGACCTAGAAACACCAAAAAAAGCATTATAGAATCCAAGTGGTGTCCGCCATTGTTTCACTGGCAGAGGCGTGCTATGAATTGTGGGATATGGAGTTTTCCGACAAGAATAAAAGTTTTAGCCCGTACTACTCCCGGTATACCACTAGAGAGAGCCAACACACCACAAATAAAGTCTGTTTCTATGGGGCCAAAAGTCATTTCTTTCTCAGGAGCCTAGAAATTGGCCCAAATTTGCACTAAAATCTAAATATTTCAAAAACTATAAACGTTATAAACACCAAAAGTCATACCATACTAGCCCAGCTCCAGCCGCACAAAATGATGTAACATATGTAACCCTATTGTCAAAACTGTTTGGCAGAGGAGCGCGGGAAAATTTTCACTAAAATATTAATATTTAAAAACTATAATATTCATAAACACCAAAAGTCATAGCACACCATTCCAGATCCAGCCGCACAAAATGAGGTAACATATATGAAGCTTCTCTGAAAACTGCGGGTCGAGATACGCTGCAAAATTTCAGGCGGAAAAAGGAAAATAATAATAATAATAATAAGAATAATAAATCCGACGAATAGTAATATGTGTGCCTCTTGGCATAGGCACACATAATAATAATAATAACTAGAAAGCGAAAATTTCAGAAGAAATTTTATGTGTGCCTATGCCGCTGCTAATCACTGTAGTTTGCCATTCATACGGCTACAGAGAGCAAAACTCAGAAGAGCAGCCATTCTCCACCATGAACTATGGTAAAACAAACACCGCTCACGCTTCACAGATGACAGCTTACAGTTTTGTGTAAAGATGAAGTTACTTTGTACAGCGCCGATTTGCAGGCGCTGTGCACACAGGTTCATGAGCAGAAGTCCCATTGTACCACGGCAGACCCGACAATGTTTGCATGAACACACTTTGAAGCATTACATTATAGACCACTTTTCACACATGCATTCACTTTTTTTTTTGTTATTTTACACAGTGTTCTGAATTATGAACAATGGTCTACAGCCAATCCTGTGTATTATTATACAAACTTTGGTTGTGAGATTCAGATAACTATTTAATAAAAGCTAAATATTTTATATGAGAGTAAGAAAGAAAAGTATATCTTTGTGTCCACCTTTCTCTGTTAATGCCCTAGCTCCCCCCTAAAAGCTTTGCTAGATCCGCCCCTGCACAGTTACCAGCTGTCAGCTACACAAAAAAGGAGCTTGGTCTTTGTCTCTCAGAAACAACTCATAACTTCCCTTCAACTCATTCATGTCACCTAAAAGTAAACCTGTTTCTCCATCACCAGTTCAGCTCTGATGATTCAGTAAGGACATCTCCTGATTTCATCTTCATGCTCCAGCAAACATCAGCTGATAACCCTCACAGTTTGACAACCCTCGGAGTATGTGGCAGGGACTAAACACGATCACAGACTTTAGAGGGAAAACCAGCACACCGCAGACCACGGCCTCTCTGTGTGAGGATCTAAACGTATTCTACGCTAGATTCGACACAGCGAACACCAGGAGACCGGACAGTGTGCGCACCGCGGATGACGCCAGTGCGCACACTGTGTCTGAGGAGGATGTGCGGAGGTACTTCAGGAGAGTGAACCCACAAAGCTACTGGTCCGGACGGGATTCCCGGCCGCGTCCCCTCAAGTCATGCGCGGCTCAGCTGGCTGGAGTGTTTACACATATCTTCAACCTTTCCTCTCTCTGTCTGTAGTCCCAGCCTGCTTCAAAATGGCCACCATCGTCCCTGTACCCAAATCCTCCACCATCTCATCATTGAACGACTGGCGACCTGTAGCCCTGACCCCCATCGTGAGCAAATGCTTCGAGAAGCTGGTCAGGGACTTCATCTGCTCCGCACTACCCGACTCACTGGACCCTCTACAGTTCGCATACCGCCACAACAGGTCCACTGATGATGCCATAGCCCTGACACTCCATGCTGCCCTGTCACACCTGGAGAAGAGACACGTATGTGAGAATGCTGTTTGTAGATTACAGCTCAGCATTCAACACCATCGTTCCTCGAAGCTGGACAGGAAACTGCAGGATCTAGGACTGAGCAGCTCCCTCTGCAGCTGGATCCTTAACTTCCTGTCTGACAGACGCCAAGTGGTCAGACTGGGCAGCACCACCTCATCCCCCATCACACTGAACACTGGTGCTCCACAGGGGTGTGTACTGAGCCCTCTCCTGTACTCACTCTACACACCACGACTGCACGGCCACTAACAACTCCAACATCATTGTGAAGTTTGCGGACGACACTACAGTGGTGGGTCTTATCACCAACGGTGATGAGACAGCCTACAGGAGGAGGTCAGCGCCTGACCCACTGGTGTCAAGACAACCATCTCACCCTCAACGTCGCAAAGACAAAGGAGCTGATAGTGGACTTCCGGAGGTGCAGAGGAGTACACACCCCATCACCATCAACGGCGCCGCGCTGTGGAGAGTGAGCAGCTTCCGCTTCCTTGGTGTACATCTGGCTGAGGATCTTACGTGGTCAGTACACATAAACAAGACAGTGAAGAAGGCGCAGCAGCGCCTCTTCTTTCTCAGGAGACTGAAAAGATTCGGCATGAGCCCCGCATCCTCAGGACCTTCTATCGCTGTGCCATTGAGAGCATCCTCACTGGATGCATCACCACCTGGTATGGCAACACCACCGCTTACAACCGCAAAGCTCTCCAGAGAGTAGTGCGGTGTGCTGAACGGATAATTGAGGTGAGCTTCCTCCTCCAAGACATCTACAGGAAGCGGTGCCTGAGGAAAGCGGGAGGATCATCAGGACTCCAGTCACCCCAGCCATAAACTCTTCAGACTACTTCCATCAGGAAGGAGGTTCTGCAGCATCCGGTCCCGTACCAGCAGACTGAGAGACAGCTTTTTCCACCAGGCCATCAGACTGCTGAACACGTCATAGACACCTCACCCTCACTACTGGAACTTCAACATTATGCACTCCATACTGTACATTAATGCCACTGTTTTGCACATACCTACCTCTGTATATTTTATATTTTATATATCTTATTTTATTGTTTACTCTATTTCATTTGTAAAACATGTATATACACACTCACACACACACACACACACACACACGTAGAAAAACATATTTAGTACACACATTCAGTAATGTATATACCTTTATATATGGTACATATATTTATTACTTTTTAGATTAACCATTTTTATATTTTGCTTGTTGCACGTTATTGTATTTTGCACAACTCTGTTGCTTGTGAAGCTTGCACACAAGAATTTCACTCGCATGTACTGTACCAGTGTACCTGCACATGTGATGTGACAATAAAGGTGATTTGATTTGATTTTGATTTGATACTAGAAATTAAAATCAAAAGAATTCTAACAACAGCTGATCAAGCTTAAACGTGCTGCTGTTGTTTAGCGCGATAAATAAGAGCGAACAGCCGATCATTGATCAGTTTCATGATTGACGTTTCAACACGCGAGAGAATGACAGGGGAGGCTTCGTAACGACAGAATAAATCATAATGTTTTCTCTGAATGTGGGACGATTCCGTTTGTACGGCACGGCAACTCTATGAACTAACCCTAATGAATAAAATAAAGTCCAACGTCAGTAACTTAGTACGCACACAGCTGTATATAAACTCCCGTGGCATTACGATTGTAAAGGTCAACGAAAATAAATTACACCTAAACTCGGTTTATATCTGACCCAAATAGAGAGCGACCGGTGCTGACACGAGTTTCACCCGCCTCAATATAAGCCAAGCCTGGGTGCTTTTTTCACGAAGGGTTGCTAGCGCGCGAGCTAACTATGCTAGCGGCGCTAGCTAGCTAGCCGGCTATCAGCAACACATAAGAGAACTGCTGCTAAATAAACTACACCTAAACTCGGTTTATATCTGACCCAAATAGAGAGCGACCGGGTGCTGACACGAGTTTCACCCGCCTCAATATAAGCCAAGCCTGGGTGCTTTTTCACGAAGGGTTGCTAGCGGCGCGAGCTAACTATGCTAGCGGCGCTAGCTAGCTAGCCGACTATCAGCAACACATAAGAGAACTGCTGCTAAATAAACTACACCTAAACTCGGTTTATATCTGACCCAAATAGAGTGCAGTTCATAACTTCTTACCTGAAATTCAGTTCACCTCACGCTCCTGCCTTCGCTTTCCCTGATCCATGATTGACCACCGCGTTAGCAATCGCCTGCCCGGCCTCATATGTCTCGTTGGCGGCATGTCCTTTCTGTCACACACGGTGGGTAGCTGCCCTCTGTTGTAGCTCCACCACCAAACAACTCAGTTATTTTTTCCACATCCAGCTGTAACTGCGATTCTATGCGAGCATTTGCGAGAGACCAGGAGGTGAAACGACAGAGAGAGTCCCTCGCTATCCATTTGCAGCCAAGTGCGGCAGCTAGCTAGGTAGCCAGCTAGGTAGCCGGCTAGCTGTCAGGCAGGACCGACGTAGTCAGAGCACTGTCGCTAAATATGGGATGTCTTGATAAAACAAGCAGATATTTGAAGTTTACACACCTACATTCTCGCCTGAAAATATCTTAAAAGCTTATTTTGTGACCTAGAAACACGAATAAAAGACATATAAAACGAAGTGGTGGCCGCCATTGTTCACTCTGTAGAGGCGTGCTATGAATTGTGGGATATTGAGTTTTCCACCAAGCATTACCGTAACTTTTGAATGATTTGCGCAACCTTAAAATTCCAAGGGCTCCTGAAAGCAGCGACGCTGTGCGCACCGCTGAAATTGTCATCATTACGGTAATCCAAATAAGGGTACACAGGCTGTACCACTCCCGGCATACCACTAGAGAGAGCCAAGACACCACAAATGAAGTCTGTTTATTTGGCGCCAAAAGATGAATTGGCCTAAATTTGCACTAAAATATTAATATTTAAAAACTATAAAAGTTATAAACACCAAAAGTCATAACATAATAGTCCAGCTCCAGCCGCACAAAATGATCTAACATATGTAACCCTAATGTCAAAACTGTTTGGCAGAGGAGCGGGAAAATTTTCACTAAAATATTAATATTTAAAAACTATAAAATTCATAAACACCAAAAGTCATAGCACACCATTCCAGATCCGGCCGCACAAAATGAGGTAACATATATGAAGCTTGTCTCAAAACTGCGAGGCGAGATTCGCTGCAAAATTTCAGGCGGAAACTGGAGAATAATAATAATAATAATAACTAGAAAGCGAAAATTTCAGAAGAAATTTTATGTGTGCCTATGCCGCTGCTAATCACTGTAGTTTGCCATTCATACGGCTACAGAGAGCAAAACTCAGAAGAGCAGCCATTCTCCACCATGAACTATGGTAAAACAAACACCGCTCACGCTTCACAGATGACAGCTTACAGTTTTGTGTAAAGATGAAGTTACTTTGTACAGCGCCGATTTGCAGACGCTGTGCACACAGGTTCATGAGCAGAAGTCCCATTGTACCACGGCAGACCCGACAATGTTTGCATGAACACGCTTTGAAGCATTACATTATAGACCACTTTTCACACATGCATTCACTTTTTGTTTTTGTTATTTTTACACAGTGTTCTGAATTATAAACAATGGTCTACAGCCAATCCTGTGTATTATTATACAAACTTTGCTTGTGAGATTCAGATAACTATTTAATAAAAGCTAAATATTTTATATGAGAGTAAGAAAGAAAAGTATATCTTTGTGTCCACCTTTCTCTGTTAATGCCCTAGCTCCCCCCTAAAAGCTTTGCTAGATCCGCCCCTGCACAGTTACCAGCTGTCAGCTACACAAAAAAGGAGCTTGGTCTTTGTCTCTCAGAAACAACTCATAACTTCCCTTCAACTCATTCATGTCACCTAAAGTGTAAACCTGTTTCTCCATCACCAGTTCAGCTCTGATGATTCAGTAAGGACATCTCCTGATTTCATCTTCATGCTCCAGCAAACATCAGCTGATACTAGAAATTAAAATCAAAAGAATTCTAACAACAGCTGATCAAGCTTAAACGTGCTGCTGTTGTTTAGCGCGATAAATAAGAGCGAACAGCCGATCATTGATCAGTTTCATGATTGACGTTTCAACACGCGAGAGAATGACGGGGAGGCTTCTTAACGACAGAATAAATCATAATGTTTTCTCTGAATGTGGGGACGATTCCGTTTGTGCGGCACGGCAACTCTATGAACTAACCCTAATGAATAAAATAAAGTCCAACGTCAGTAACTTAGTGCGCACACAGCTGTATATAAACTCCCGTGGCATTACGATTGTAAAAGGTCAACGAAAATAAATTACACCTAAACTCGGTTTATATCTGACCCAAATAGAGAGCGACCGGTGCTGACACGAGTTTCACCCGCCTCAATATAAGCCAAGCCTGGGTGCTTTTTCACGAAGGGTTGCTAGCGGCGCTGAGCTAACTATGCTAGCGGCGCTAGCTAGCTAGCCGACTATCAGCAACACATAAGAGAACTGCTGCTAAATAAACTACACCTAAACTCGGTTTATATCTGACCCAAATAGAGAGCGACCGGTGCTGACACGAGTTTCACCCGCCTCAATATAAGCCAAGCCTGGGTGCTTTTTCACGAAGGGTTGCTAGCGGCGCGAGCTAACTATGCTAGCGGCGCTAGCTAGCTAGCCGACTATCAGCAACACATAAGAGAACTGCTGCTAAATAAACTACACCTAAACTCGGTTTATATCTGACCCAAATAGAGTGCAGTTCATAACTTCTTACCTGAAATTCAGTTCACCTCACGCTCCTGCCTTCGCTTTCCTGATCCATGATTGACCACCGCGTTAGCAATCGCCTGCCCGGCCTCATATGTCTCGTTGGCGGCATATCCTTTCTGTCACACACCGGTGGGTAGCTGCCCTCTGTTGTAGCTCCACCACCAAACAACTCAGTTATTTTTCCACATCCAGCTGTAACTCCGATTCTATGCGAGCATTTGCGAGAGACCGGGAGGTGAAGCGACAGAGAGTCCCCTCGCTATCCATTTGCAGCCAAGTGCGGCAGCTAGCTAGGTAGCCAGCTAGCTGTCAGGCAGGACCGGCGTAGTCAGAGCACTGTCACTAAATATGGGATGTCTTGATAAAACAAGCAGATATTTGAAGTTTACACACCTACATTCTCGCCTGAAAATATCTTAAAAGCTTATTTTGTGACCTAGAAACACGAATAAAAGACATATAAAACGAAGTGGTGGCCGCCATTGTTCACTCTGTAGAGGCGTGCTATGAATTGTGGGATATTGAGTTTTCCACCAAGCATTACCGTAACTTTTGAATGATTTGCGCAACCTTAAAAATTCCAATGGCTCCTGAAAGCAGCGACGCTGTGCGCACCGTTGAAATTGTCATCATTACGGTAATCCAAATAAGGGTAGACAGGCTGTACCACTCCCGGCATACCACTAGAGAGAGCCAACACACCACAAATGAAGTCTGTTTATTTGGCGCCAAAAGATGAATTGGCCTAAATTTGCACTAAAATATTAATATTTAAAAACTATAAAAGTCATGAACACCAAAAGTCATGACATAATAGTCCAGCTCCAGCCGCACAAAATGATCTAACATATGTAACCCTAATGTCAAAACTGTTCGGCAGAGGAGCGCTGGAAAATTTTCACTAAAATATTAATATTTAAAAACTATAAAATTCATAAAGACCAAAAGTCATAGCACACCATTCCAGATCCGCCGCACAAAATGAGGTAACATATATGAAGCTTGTCTCAAAACGATTCGCTGCAAAATTTCGGGCGAGATTCGCTGCAAAATTTCAGGCGGAAACTGGAGAATAATAATAATAATAAATCCGACGAATAGTAATATGTGTGCCTCTTGTCATAGGCACACATAATAATTAAAGCTGCAAGCAGCGATAGGAGGGCCCTCGCACCCCGGCACGTCGAGCCAAGCCCAACACCTAAAACCAGCGCTTCCGATCTGATGTCACATTGATGGAATTCATGCATTTAACCACCAGCTAAAATTTCATCTCATTCAACCATTATTATAGTCGTCCCACTAGGTGGCGCTCTAACCATTACTGACAAATGGCATAACAAACATTTCCGAACTCGAGTCTCATCACGCCTGCGACCTTTGGGAGAGATTGGACATTGTGTTTTGAGCGACAGCAGGTTACTGCTTTGTGGCGGTGATTGAAACTCCACGTGCCGCCATGACCACCCGCTTCCCTGAACGTAAAAAGCTTCGCAATTTAACATCACAAAGGTCTTTAGATTCCACACACAGGAGATCGCGTAAATCTAATGAAATCCCTTGGAGGAGTTCGTCAAAGTATGAGGCCTGAAAAGAGGGAAAATGTCGCCAAATTTACACATTAATTTTAAAATGGCTGACTTCCTGTTGGATTTGGGATATTGCTCCAAGAGACTTTTTGTACATCTTGATATCTCCAATAAGCTTGCCAGGTTTCAAACTCATACATAAAACACAGAGCAGGGGCTGTTGTTTTGAAATTTTGTAGGGGCGCTGTGGAGCCATTTTGCGCTGTTCAAGGAAAATGAACATATAAAAGAAATCCTCATCACATTAGAGGTGTGCGCCAAATTTCAAGACTTTTAAACTTTTCAAGCCCCTCAAAAGCCACTTCATCTTTCATGGTGAACTGCGCTGCCACCAGGGTGCGCCGTTCAGTTTATAGTCACAATTTTCTCACTGAAGCATCAAGAGGGACTGATGGTGATATTCACCACTTTTGAGGTGGCCACGATGAACCTGTGAAAATCAGTACAACAAAATGAAAGACATGACATTTCCTGGTGCCACTAGGTGGCGCTCTACGTATTCCTGACAATGGGCATACCAATCTGTTCAGGGCGGGTCTGACATCATCCCTGTAAAATCTGGTACTGATCACATTGGATTTCATTGAGTTACACTAATTTGTTTCTTCATGGCGAGACCTCAATGTTTCGCCATGCTGCTGGGGTCACACCCTTCAGCGAAAACTCACAGTTTTCTCTGTTACCCAAGACCAACTCCTTAAGGCTTTCCTGGAGAAATTTGAGGCTGCAGATGTCACCCATTACAATACTGTACCCCAAAGTGTAAAACATGACATTTCCTGTTCCCACTAGGTGGCGCTGTCCCTGGTGTCAAATATGGCAGTTGAAATATGTTCAGGGGTGGAGCCTTATCATATGTGTGCTCTTTGGTCAAGGTCGGACAATGTATGACAGAACGAGAGGCAATAAGATTTTCATGGCGAGTCATCGAAATTCGCCGTGGCGCCACGGCCTCACAGTAACCCGAAAACTCAAAAGCTCCGCAATTTAACATGGCCCAGGTGTGTAGTTGACACTGACCAAATATGAAGCTTGTACGATGAAATTCCAATGAGGAGTTCGCAAAAGTTCGAGGCATGGAAATGGCAAAATTAGAGCCAAAATGTCACCTTCACTTCCAAATGGCGGACTTCCTGTTGGGTTTAGGACATGGCCATAATAGACTTTTATGTGCGTCTCCGAACGTTAGATATGTGTTCCGAGTTTTATACATGTAGGTCATACCCATCTCGGGGGCTCGCGTTTCTCATTTTTCTAGGTGGCGCTACTGAGCCAATTGTCCCTGGACATGTCTACGGACATTAAAATACGTAAATTTTCACCAGACCTGACGCGTCTGCAAAATTTCATGAGTTTTCGAGCATGTTTAGGCCCTCAAAAGGCCGATTCATTTGCCGAAATAATAATAATAATAATAATAATAATAATAATAACTAGAAAGCGAAAATTTCAGAAGAAATTTTATGTGTGCCTATGCCGCTGCTAATCAGTGTAGTTTGCCATTCATACGGCTACAGAGAGCAAAACTCAGCAGAGCAGCCATTCTCCACCATGAATTATGATAAAAACAAACACCGCTCGCGCCTCACAGATGACAACTTACAGTTTTGGGTAAAGATGAGGTGACTTCAGTACAGCCCCGATTTGCAGGCGCTGTGCACAGAGGTTCATGAGCAGAAGTCCCATTGTATCACGGCAGACCCGACAATGTTTGCATGAACATGCTTTGAAGCATTACGTTATGGACCACTTTTCACACATGGTTGGTGTACCCACACAGGCAGCCGTAGCTTTTCAACTCATAGCCCAACACACACCCAAAAAACAGCCAAGAGAGCACAGACTTTACACCCGTGGGTCCACCTCCCAGCAGCGGCACTGCAGACCACGCCCGACACACATCAAACACATAAAATAAATATGTATGCACTTTCGCATTCACTTTTGTTTTTGTTATTTTTACACAGTGTTCTGAATGATGAACAATGGTCTACAGCCAATCTTGTGTATTATTATACAAACTTTGGTTGTAAGATTCAGATAACTATTTAATAAAAGCTAAATATTTTATACAGGAGTGCAGAATTATTAGGCAAATGAGTATTTTGTCCACATCATCCCCTTCATGCATGTTGTCTTACTCCAAGCTGTATAGGCTCGAAAGCCTACTACCAATTAAGCATATTAGGTGATGTGCATCTCTGTAATGAGAAGGGGTATGGTCTAATGACATCAACACCCTATATCAGGTGTGCATAATTATTAGGCAACTTCCTTTCCTTTGGCAAAATGGGTCAAAAGAAGGACTTGACAGGCTCAGAAAAGTCAAAAATAGTGAGATATCTTGCAGAGGCATGCAGCAGTCTTAAAATTGCAAAGCTTCTGAAGCGTGATCATCGAACAATCAAGCGTTTCATTCAAAATAGTCAACAGGGTCGCAAGAAGCGTGTGGAAAAACCAAGGCGCAAAATAACTGCCCATGAACTGAGAAAAGTCAAGCGTGCAGCTGCCAAGATGCCACTTGCCACCAGTTTGGCCATATTTCAGAGCTGCAACATCACTGGAGTGCCCAAAAGCACAAGGTGTGCAATACTCAGAGACATGGCCAAGGTAAGAAAGGCTGAAAGGCGACCACCACTGAACAAGACACACAAGCTGAAACGTCAAGACTGGGCCAAGAAATATCTCAAGACTGATTTTTCTAAGGTTTTATGGACTGATGAAATGAGAGTGAGTCTTGATGGGCCAGATGGATGGGCCCGTGGCTGGATTGGTAAAGGGCAGAGAGCTCCAGTCCCACTCAGGCGCCAGCAAGGTGGAGGTGGAGTACTGGTTTGGGCTGGTATCATCAAAGGTGAGCTTGTGGGGCCTTTTCGGGTTGAGGATGGCGTCAAGCTCAACTCCCAGTCCTACTGCAAGTTTCTGGAAGACACCTTCTTCAAGCAGTGGTACAGGAAAAAGTCTGCATCCTTCAAGAAAAACATGATTTTCATGCAGGACAATGCTCCATCTGCAGCGTCCAAGTACTCCACAGCGTGGCTGGCAAGAAAGGGTTTAAAGAAGAAAAACTAATGACATGGCCTCCTTGTTCACCTGATCTGAACCCCATTGAGAACCTGTGGTCCATCATCAAATGTGAGATTTACAAGGAGGGAAAACAGTACACCTCTCTGAACAGTGTCTGGGAGGCTGTGGTTGCTGCTGCACGCAATGTTGATGGTGAACAGATCAAAACACTGACAGAATCCATGGATGGCAGGCTTTTGAGTGTCCTTGCAAAGAAAGGTGGCTATATTGGTCGCTGATTTGTTTTTTTTTTTGTTTTGAATGTCAGAAATGTATATTTGTGAATGTGGAGATGTTATATTGGTTTCACTGGTAAAAATAAATAATTGAAATGGGTATATATTTGTTTTTGTTAAGTTGCCTAATAATTATGCACAGTAATAGTCACCTGCACACACAGATATCCCCTAAAATAGCTAAAACTAAACACAAACTAAAAACTACTTCCGAAAACATTCAGCTTTGATATTAATGTGTTTTTGGGTTCATTGAGAACATGGTTGTTGTTCAATAATAAAATTATTCCTCAAAATACAACTTGCCTAATAATTCTGCACTCCTGTATGAGAGTAAGAAAGAAAAGTATATCTTTGTGTCCACCTTTCTCTGTTAATGCCCTACCTGGCCCCCTGGCAAAAGCTTTGCTAGATCCGCCCCTGCACAGTTACCAGCTGTCAGCTAAATAAAAAAAGGAGCTTGGTGTTTATTTCTCTCAGAAACAGTTCATAACTTCCCTTCAACTCATTCATGTCACCTAAAAAAAGGTAAACCTGTTTCTCCATCACCAGTTCAGCTCTGATGATTCAGTAAGGTCATCTCCTGGTTTCGACCAGCCGCTTCTACAGCTGTGGCTGCAGCAAACATCAGCTGATACTAGAAATTAAAATCAAATGAATTCTAACAACAGCTGATCAAGCTTAAACGTGCTGCTGTTGTTTAGCGCGATAAACAAACAAGAGAGAAAAGCCGATCATTGATCAGTTTCATGACTGAAGTTTGAACAGGCGAGAGAATGACAGGGAGGCTGTCATAAACTCCATCGTGCTAGCTACCACGCAGTACGAGTTATTATAACTGATTGTAAAAAGTCAGCACAACAAAAATAAACTACACCTAAACTCGGTTTATATCTGACCCAAATAGAGTGCAGGTCATAACTTCTTACCTGAAATTCAGTTCACCTCACGCTCCGACCGGCAGCCGCCTGCTTCTCCTGCCTTCGGTTTCCCTGATCCACGATCTACCACCGGTCGATCGGCGGTCGCCTCGCCGCCTCGTTCCCGCATGTTCTTTCTGACACACACCGGTGGATAGCTGCCCTCGGTTGTAGCTCGCGTCAGCGACTACCAAACAACTCAGTTATTTTTTCCCATCGACCAGCATCTGGACAATCCACAGCCTTTCACTGTTTGTACCGTTACTAAAAAAAACCCTCATCGGCTCATAAAAACGAAAAATAAGTCCAGCTATGACCCTGAGTCAAAAGACAGCCAGCTCGGGTTAGCTAGCTACCTGTCTAGCTCTTTGCAGGCACCGAAAACATCAGAGCTAATATGGGATGTCTTGGTAACACCAGCAGATATTTGAAGTTTACATCTGGCCAATCCACCACCTTTCACTGTTTATACCGTTACTAAAATGAATAAATAAATAAATCATCGGTCCATATAAGCGAAAAATAAGTCCAGCTAAAACACATACTGTCGGCGAGCAACCGGTGCTGACACGAGTTTCACCCGCCTCAATATAAGCCAAGCCTGGGTGCTTTTTCACGAAGGGTCGCTAGCGGCGCGAGCTAACTATGCTAGCGGCGCTAGCTAGCTAGCTAAGCCGACTATCAGCAACACATAAGAGAACTGCTGCTAAATAAACTACACCTAAACTCGGTTTATATCTGACCCAAATAGAGTGCAGGTCATAACTTTTTACCTGAAATTCAGTTCACCTCACGCTCCTGCCTTCGCTTTCCCTGATCCATGATTGACCACCGCGTTAGCAATCGCCTGCCCGGCCTCATGTGTCTCGTTGGCGGCATGTCCTTTCTGTCACACACCGGTGGGTAGCTGCCCTCTGTTGTAGCTCCACCACCAAACAACTCAGTTATTTTTTCCACATCCAGCTGTAACTCCGATTCTATGCGAGCATTTCACCGGGGAGGTGAACCGACAGAGAGAGTCCCCTCGCTATCCATTTGCAGCCAAGTGCGGCAGCTAGCTAGGTAGCCGGCTAGCTGTCAGGCAGGACCAACGTAGTCAGAGCACTGTCGCTAAATATGGGATGTCTTGATAAAACAAGCAGATATTTGAAGTTTACACACCTACATTCTCGCCTGAAAATATCTTAAAAGCTTATTTTGTGACCTAGAAACACGAATAAAAGACATATAAAACGAAGTGGTGGCCGCCATTGTTCACTCTGTAGAGGCGTGCTATGAATTGTGGGATATTGAGTTTTCCACCAAGCATTACCGTAACTTTTGAATGATTTGCGCAACCTTAAAAATTCCAATGGCTCCTGAAAGCAGCTGACGCTGTGCTCACCGTTGAAATTGTCATCATTACGGTAATCCAAACAAGGGTACACAGGCTGTACCACTCCCGGCATACCACTAGAGAGAGCCAACACACCACAAATGAAGTCTGTTTATTTGGCGCCAAAAGATGAATTGGCCTAAATTTGCACTAAAATATTAATATTTAAAAACTATAAAAGTCATGAACACCAAAAGTCATGACATAATAGTCCAGCTCCAGCCGCACAAAATGATCTAACATATGTAACCCTAATGTCAAAACTGTTCGGCAGAGGAGCGCGGGAAAATTTTCACTAAAATATTAATATTTAAAAACTATAAAATTCATAAACACCAAAAGTCATAGCACACCATTCCAGATCCGCCGCACAAAATGAGGTAACATATATGAAGCTTTTCTCAAAACTGCGGGCGAGATTTCGCTGCAAAATTTCAGGCGGAAAAAGGAAAATAATAATAAGAATAACTAGAAAGCGAAAATTTCAGAAGAAATTTTATGTGTGCCTATGCCGCTGCTAATCAGTGTAGTTTGCCATTCATACGGCTACAGAGAGCAAAACTCAGCAGAGCAGCCATTCTCCACCATGAATTATGATAAAACAAACACCGCTCGCGCCTCACAGATGACAGCTTACAGTTTTGGGTAAAGATGAGGTGACTTCGTACAGCCCCGATTTGCAGACGCTGTGCACAGAGGTTCATGAGCAGAAGTCCCATTGTACCACGGCAGACCCCAACAATGTTTGCATGAACATGCTTTGAAGCATTACGTTATGGACCACTTTTCACACATGGTTGGTGTACCCACACAGGCAGCCGTAGCTTTTCAACTCATAGCCCAACACACACCCAAAAAACAGCCAAGAGAGCACAGACTTTACACCCGTGGGTCCACCTCCCTGCAGCGGCACTGCAGACCACGCCCGACACACATCAAACACATAAAATAAATATGTATGCACTTTCGCATTCACTTTTGTTTTTGTTATTTTTACATAGTGTTCTGAATGATGAACAATGGTCTACAGCCAATCTTGTGTATTATTATACAAACTTTGGTTGTAAGATTCAGATAACTATTTAATAAAAGCTAAATATTTTATACAGGAGTGCAGAATTATTAGGCAAATGAGTATTTTGTCCACATCATCCCCTTCATGCATGTTGTCTTACTCCAAGCTGTATAGGCTCGAAAGCCTACTACCAATTAAGCATATTAGGTGATGTGCATCTCTGTAATGAGAAGGGTATGGTCTAATGACATCAACACCCTATATCAGGTGTGCATAATTATTAGGCAACTTCCTTTCCTTTGGCAAAATGGGTCAAAAGAAGGACTTGACAGGCTCAGAAAAGTCAAAAATAGTGAGATATCTTGCAGAGGCATGCAGCAGTCTTAAAATTGCAAAGCTTCTGAAGCGTGATCATCGAACAATCAAGCGTTTCATTCAAAATAGTCAACAGGGTCGCAAGAAGCGTGTGGAAAAACCAAGGCGCAAAATAACTGCCCATGAACTGAGAAAAGTCAAGCGTGCAGCTGCCAAGATGCCACTTGCCACCAGTTTGGCCATATTTCAGAGCTGCAACATCACTGGAGTGCCCAAAAGCACAAGGTGTGCAATACTCAGAGACATGGCCAAGGTAAGAAAGGCTGAAAGACGACCACCACTGAACAAGACACACAAGCTGAAACGTCAAGACTGGGCCAAGAAATATCTCAAGACTGATTTTTCTAAGGTTTTATGGACTGATGAAATGAGAGTGAGTCTTGATGGGCCAGATGGATGGGCCCGTGGCTGGATTGGTAAAGGGCAGAGAGCTCCAGTCCCACTCAGACGCCAGCAAGGTGGAGGTGGAGTACTGGTTTGGGCTGGTATCATCAAAGGTGAGCTTGTGGGGCCTTTTCGGGTTGAGGATGGCGTCAAGCTCAACTCCCAGTCCTACTGCAAGTTTCTGGAAGACACCTTCTTCAAGCAGTGGTACAGGAAAAAGTCTGCATCCTTCAAGAAAAACATGATTTTCATGCAGGACAATGCTCCATCACACGCGTCCAAGTACTCCACAGCGTGGCTGGCAAGAAAGGGTTTAAAAGAAGAAAAACTAATGACATGGCCTCCTTGTTCACCTGATCTGAACCCCATTGAGAACCTGTGGTCCATCATCAAATGTGAGATTTACAAGGAGGAAAACAGTACACCTCTCTGAACAGTGTCTGGGAGGCTGTGGTTGCTGCTGCACGCAATGTTGATGGTGAACAGATCAAAACACTGACAGAATCCATGGATGGCAGGCTTTTGAGTGTCCTTGCAAAGAAAGGTGGCTATATTGGTCGCTGATTTGTTTTGTTTTGTTTTTGAATGTCAGAAATGTATATTTGTGAATGTGGAGATGTTATATTGGTTTCACTGGTAAAATAAATAATTGAAATGGGTATATATTTGTTTTTGTTAAGTTGCCTAATAATTATGCACAGTAATAGTCACCTGCACACACAGATATCCCCTAAAATAGCTAAAACTAAACACAAACTAAAAACTACTTCCGAAAACATTCAGCTTTGATATTAATGTGTTTTTGGGTTCATTGAGAACATGGTTGTTGTTCAATAATAAAATTATTCCTCAAAAATACAACTTGCCTAATAATTCTGCACTCCTGTATGAGAGTAAGAAAGAAAAGTATATCTTTGTGTCCACCTTTCTCTGTTAATGCCCTACCTGGCCCCTGGCAAAAGCTTTGCTAGATCCACCCCTGCACAGTTACCAGCTGTCAGCTAAATAAAAAAGGAGCTTGGTGTTTATTTCTCTCAGAAACAGTTCATAACTTCCTTCAACTCATTCATGTCACTAAAAAAAAGGTAAACCTGTTTCTCCATCACCAGTTCAGCTCTGATGATTCAGTAAGGTCATCTCCTGGTTTCGACCAGCCGCTTCTACAGCTGTGGCTCCAGCAAACATCAGCTGATACTAGAAATTAAAATCAAATGAATTCTAACAACAGCTGATCAAGCTTAAACGTGCTGCTGTTGTTTAGCGCGATAAACAAACAAGAGAGAAAAGCCGATCATTGATCAGTTTCATGACTGAAGTTTGAACAGGCGAGAGAATGACAGGGGAGGCTGTCATAAACTCCATCGTGCTAGCTACCACGCAGTACGAGTTATTATAACTGATTGTAAAAAGTCAGCACAAGAAAAATAAACTACACCTAAACTCGGTTTATATCTGACCCAAATAGAGTGCAGGTCATAACTTCTTACCTGAAATTCAGTTCACCTCACGCTCCGACCGGCAGCCGCCTGCTTCTCCTGCCTTCGGTTTCCCTGATCCACGATCTACCACCGGTCGATCGGCGGTCGCCTCGCCGCCCTCGTTCCCGCATGTTCTTTCTGACACACACCGGTGGATAGCTGCCCTCGGTTGTAGCTCGCGTCAGCGACTTTACCAAACAACTCAGTTATTTTTTCCACATCGACCAGCATCTGGACAATCCACCGCCTTTCACTGTTTGTACCGTTACTAAAAAAAACCCTCATCGGCTCATAAAAACGAAAAATAAGTCCAGCTATGACCCTGAGTCAAAAAAGACAGCCAGCTCGGGTTAGCTAGCTACCTGTCTAGCTCTTTGCAGGCACCGAAAACATCAGAGCTAATATGGGATGTCTTGGTAACACGAGCAGATATTTGAAGTTTACATCTGGCCAATCCACCACCTTTCACTGTTTATACCGTTACTAAAATGAATAAATAAATAAATCATCGGTCAATATAAAGCGAAAAATAAGTCCAGCTAAAACACATACTGTCGGCGGCGACCGGGTGCTGACACGAGTTTCACCCGCCTCAATATAAGCCAAGCCTGGGTGCTTTTTTTCACGAAGGGTCGCTAGCGGTGCTAGCTAACTATGCTAGCGGCACTAGCTAGCTAGCCGGCTATCAGCAACAACACGTAAGAGAACTGCTGCTAAATAAACTACACCTAAACTCGGTTTATATCTGACCCAAATAGAGTGCAGGTCATAACTTCTTACCTGAAATTCAGTTCACCTCACGCTCCTGCCTTCGCTTTCCCTGATCCACGATTGACCTCGCGTTAGCAATCGCCTGCCCGGCCTCATATGTCTCGTTGGCGGCATGTCCTTTCTGTCACACACGGTGGGTAGCTGCCCTCTGTTGTAGCTCCACCACCAAACAACTCAGTTATTTTTTCCACATCGACCAGCATCATCAGCCCATATAAAGCGAAAAATAAGTCCAGCTAAGACACAGACCCTTGCCGAGCGATCGGGCGATTAAACAAATTTTAGCCACCTCACTATCAGCCAAGCCTGGGTGTTTTTCACGAAGGGTCGCTAGTCGCGCTAGCTAGCTAAGCTAAGCGGCGCTAGCTAGCTAGCTAGCCGGCTATCAGCAACACGTAAGAGAACTGTTGCTAAATAAACTACACCTAAACTCGGTTTATATCTGACCCAAATAGAGTGCAGGTCATAACTTCTTACCTGAAATTCAGTTCACCTCACGCTCCTGCCTTCGCTTTCCCTGATCCACGATTGACCTCCGCGTTAGCAAACACCGGACGATCGGCGGTAGCCTCACCGCCTTGTATGTCTCGTTCGCGGCATGTCCTTTCTGTCACACACGGTGGATAGCTGCCCTCTGTTGTAGCTCCACCACCAAACAACTCAGTTATTTTTTCCACATCGACCAGCATCATCGGCCCATATAAAGCGAAAAATAAGTCCAGCTAAGACACAGACCCTGCCCGGCGATCGGGCGATTAAACAAATTTTAGCCACCTCACTATCAGCCAAGCCTGGGTGGTTTTTCACGAAGGGCGCTAGCTAAGCTAAGCTAAGCTTAGCTTAGCTAACTAACCGACTATCAGCAACACTTAAGAGAATTGTCGCTAATATGGGATGTCTTGATAAAACGAGCAGATATTTGAAGTTTACACACCTACATTCTCGCCTGAAAATATCGTAAAAGTGTATTTTGTGACCTAGAAACACGAATAAAAGACATAAAAACGAAGTGGTGTCCGCCATTGTTTAACTTCGGCAGAGGGTGCTATGAATTATGGGATATGGAGTTTTGTAACAAGCATACAGATTTTCAGCCGTACTACTCCCGGTATACCACTAGAGAGAGCCAACCCACCACAAATAAAGTCTGTTTCTATGGAAATTGGCCTAAATTTGCACTAAAATCTAAATATTTCAAAAACTATAAAAGTCATAAACACCAAAAGTGTATACCATACTAGTCCAGCTCCAGCCGCACAAAATGATCTAACATATGTAACCCTATTTTCAAAACTGTTTGGCAGAGAAGCGCGGGAAAATTTTCACTAAAATATTAATATTTAAAAAACTATAATAGTTATAAACACCAAAAGTCATAGCACACCATTCCTGATCCAGCCGCACAAAATGAGGTAACATATATGAAGCTTGTCTCAAAACTGCGAGGCGAGTTTCGCTGCAAAATTTCAGGCGGAAACTGAAGAATAATAATAATAATAATAAATCCGACGAATAGTAATATGTGTGCCTCTTGTCATAGGCACACATA